>NC_143216.1:4893875-5199742 GCF_030267445.1 Bombyx mandarina
TAACTAATTTAAATATAAAGAATATATTTCCTTGAAATATTAATTGAAACGTTTTGATAAAGAATACCTTTCGATAATCAGGAACTTTGTTCCCACCACGGCATGCATATTTGTATTTATTTAAGTTGATGTTTAATTAGTGTATTTATTAAATTCGTTTTTCCCTTGAGTAGTGTGCATATAGGAAGAGGCATTCATATTCGAATGGATTAGTATATCCGCTGTTCATTGGATAGTCGCTTTTAAGAGGTAAACACTCGGAGTAAATGCGAGAATATGGGAAAAAGCATTAGTGAAATATAGTTGTAAAGTCGTTGTATTATGGGGTTCAAAATATATTCATTTAATGTTTTGGCAAGTTTTTAATTTTATTAATGAGGTCGATTGAGAACGGTACCTTCCTACCTTGTATTGTAAATTATATTGTAACAATCATTGGGTGTTTCACAAAATGGTCGCTGCCACTTATGGACATCAATAATGCCAGGTAGAATATACAATTTTAAAAACTAGTTTCATTCGAATACAATTTTTTATTTATTGCTTAGATGGGTAGACGAGCTCACAGCTCACCTGGTGTTAAAGTGGTTACTGGAGCCCATAGAAATCTACAACGTAAATGCGCCACCCACCTTGAAATATACGTTCTAAGGTCTCAAGTACAATCAGTACAGTATTTCATACTAGATCAAATTTATAGAGATTAGGTTTAAAAAGTTATCGTGTAAAGGTCAACAAACTTATATGTTTATTTAAATATATCTGTCACCAGAACAAAGTTCCGTACGACTAGCGGACTTCAGTGTACACGGGTAATTCAAACCAATTTGAGTGGTATGATTTTCAACAATTAACATAAACATTTTGGAATATTTGTCCAGTAACAGTCCAATATACCTACACTCTTGACTGGTTTTCAGAACTAATTTCTTAAACAACAAAATAAATACAGATAAATTTAAAAATGGTCTTAATTCGCATTAGTTATAATATTGACTTAGAGACTTTTACGGATTAACCTCATGTTTGTTATGTTGATTTCACAATTTGATAATTATGTTTTTTTTTTTGCTTTATGCAACTGGCGAAAACGAAAAAGGACACATTTTACCAAATCTCATTTGACCGAGGATAACGTTTTATGGACGTTAACGTTTTTATATTTATAAACTTCACCAAGAGATATTTGCAGCTAAGTGACTAATATTTTGATTAAGGATGACTGCAGAAGTCAAATTTCATGATAAAGAGGTGGTACTGTATTTTTTCTTCGAGAACTGCTTGAGTTTGGTTGATTTACTTTTCTTTCTTTGGTTCGGTAGAAGGTTTGTATAAAATTTTGCTTCTGAATAATTTTAAATTAAAATCTTCATACAAGTAGCGATGTCTCCATACGCTCGAAAAGAAGCTATTATAAGCTATTTTTTGTGTCCAAACACATTTATAATTCCTACCTCTATGTAAAACGTTCACCTGTTAATTAAAAAAAAAAACCCAGCACTAAAGCTCCTGTCTAATTGGACAGGAAGATTATACCTAGGCAGTGGGGTATATCTCCAGGCCTAGACTATCTTGGTCCTGATATCATCATCATTATACCCTTCTCCCACCCCCGCAACATGTTTTCTCCTTCCATACACATCTATCATATACCATTTCTTCGCTCACTCCCCTCTTACCCATATCGTCTTTCACGCAATCCATCCATTTCATCTTAGGTCTACCTCTTTCTCTGTATCCTTCCACATTTATTCATATCTTGGTCCTGGTAATAAAACATATACTCATCTTTACTCTCAGTCGTCGAACATCAAAGATTCGCTGGACAAAATGCGTTTTTTTTTCTAATTTTCCCCATCCTTGTTAGGGCTCGTAAAAAACGATCACGTAAGGTCGTATAATCAGTGAATCCAACGCGGACTGAATAGTTTTTTTATCGCTTCACAGAACGACTCTGTCTAGTAATAGTTTGAATATAAAAACGGTGGTTAATGTGTTAATCCTTGACATCATTGAAAGATTACGCGTCAATTAACCTGCACGGAATGATACCACAGTTTTTGGCGGATTTTTGTTCTCAAACAATCACTCGTTTTATCTTATGGAAGTGATACAGTCAACACAATACAATATAGTTAATATAGTTGTCGTGGCCTAAAGAATAAGACGTCTGGTGCATTCGTGTTGAGCGATGCACCGATGTTCGAATCCCAGACGGGTACCAATTTTTCTAATGAAATACGCACTCAACAAATGTTCACGATTGACTTCCACAGTGAAGGAATAATATCGTGTAATAAAAACCAAACCCGCAAAATTATAATAAGCGTAATTACTGGTAGTAGGGCCTCTTGTGAGTCCGCGCGGGTAGGTACCACCGCCTTGCCTATTTCTGCCGTGAATCAGTAATGTGTTTCGGTCTGAAGGGTAGGGCACCAGTTGTAACTATACTGATATCTTAGAACATATATCTCAAGATGGGTGGCGTATTTACGTTATAGATGTCTATGGGCTCCAGTAACCACTTAACACCAGGTGGGATGTGAGCTCGTCCACCCATCTAAGCAATAAAAAAAAACCTAACCACTTAACAACAGGACTGCCGTGAGCTAGAGCTCCATGTAACATTAAATAAAAAACTAGGTACTAGTAATTTTTAGTTGAATGAACAAAAATAACAAAGCATGGTCTACAATTAGCGGTTCCCGCCCACTTGCCGCAAAGCCGAGCTATTCACAATTGCTTATAATTCGTACACAGGGTCAAGTGCGAGTGAACTCCTTGCCTAATTGAATTCAACTACTTCTTCCACAGTGTAAAGATGCTAATAAAATTTAACTAGGACAAGTGTAACATATTTTTAAAAGATATGTTTAAAAAGGTATTTTACATCTTTATTAAAAACTAGCGACCCGCCCTCGCTTCGCTTCGGAAACATTAAAACACACATGAAACAAAAAAAATAAAAATAAAAAAAAAAAAAAAAGTAGCCTATGTTCATCAGGGACAATGTCGGCTTCTAATGGAAAAATAATTTTTCAAATCGGTCCAGTAGTTCCGGAGCCTATTCGAAACAAACAAACAAACAAATCTTTCCTCTTTATAATATTAGTATATATAGTGTTATTTTTTAAATTTGTAAATTTTTGTAAATTTTTGGCTTTTAAATCATCACTAGATGTTGCGCTTACCATATGATTTTTTTTTATAATTAAAAATTCTAAAGATTATACCTCGGCGATAGCTTAGGAATCGAAATTAAACCGTAAAAGTATTGTAGTATTTTGATCTATTTATACTTACTGGTGGTAGGACCTCTTGTGAGTCCGCGCGGGTAAGTATCACCTCTCTGCCTATTTCTTCCGTGAAGCAATAATACGTTTCGGTTTGAAGGGTGCGGCAGTCGTTGTAACTATACTTGAGACCTTACAACTCATATATGGGTGGCGCATTTACGTTGTAGATGTCTATGGGCTCCAGCAACCACTTAGCATCAGGGTGGCTGTGAGCTCATCCACTCATCTAAGCAATAAAAAAAGCCACTTCTTTGGGTGCGCCCGCGCGCCCTGATGTTCCTTGTAGACGTTATCATTCATCTTTATCAATTTTTATGAGCCACAAACTGATTCAAACTGATTTATACTCTAACAATTTCAATGTTCACGTAGCAGCTTACGTAATTATTTTTCGTCTCAAATGCGTTTTTTTAGATCGGTACTTGCCAAATAGAATTTCGTTTTTAACATTTTAGATTTGTTCTGCGTCAATGTGCAATAATGTTTGTGTGAGAATAATTTTCACTACTGCAAACCTCAAATTGCCCAGATGGAAATTTGTTGGAAGGGTTTTTGTTTAGTAATCAGTAATGGTTAGGCATTTATACAAATTTTGTTTTCATGTTTTGTTTATATACGTGTTTTATACGGCTGTTCACAATTTTATAATTTACTTGTAAATAAAACAAGGTTTTTTTTAATCAGTTCCCAAAGTACATTTGAGCATTTTAAGCATCGAATATTAAGCTATAATTTTGAGGAGCTAGAGTCGGAATTATTCAACTTAAATACAAAAGAAACTGACCAAAAATATTTGTTGAAACAGAAAGCCGATGTTACGTAATAACGCATCGATATTAATGGCCGTTCACACCACTCTGTCTGACTGAGCGTATAACGCAGATACTTTTATGTCAGGAACGCTATGAATCAACAATTTTTGACCTGCTGTTTTAAAATTTTACTGTGCCAACTTATATAACCGGTATAATTCTGATCAAGTCACTTCCGAACCGGCCGTGTGACTCGCGCTTCCTAGTTCCATGCGACATTGCGAATTATTTATTCTTCATCGACATTAATTTTTTTGTTTCGTAATTTTTAATTTTTCCTCCTATTGACTTGTAAGTGACCTTATTGATCCACGTAGCTTAACTGTTTGCTGTAATGCAAAAGTATATTCCGAAGGTGTGTCTAAAATTAATAATTTAATATAAAAAGTCAGCAGTTCATTATCTAACATAGTTAGAGATGTTTAATGCTAATGAATATCACGTTATGTAAACACGTCGACCGCAACGGTTGCTACTCTCGATTGTTTTTGTAGGACAGTATAGGACAGTATAATGAAAGCAAATAATTGTGATTCAAATGCACGGATCGCAAGAGAAAAACGCCATGAAAAAATTTTACATTATTGATTTTAACTTCGTAGAATCGTGAAGGCTCAATAGTTATTTCAACATTACTGTTGACAATTTATAAATATGACTAGTTAATTGCTTTAACTAAAAAGTAACAAATTTCAATTCTATATCGTACACTATTTACTATTTTAATATTTTTTTGAAGTTATACTTCTTTAGGCGCGTTATGAAAAATTGATGAGAGTGAAATTTTACGATGCGCGCGCACCGTGACACAAAATTAACAGAATGAAGTTGCCCACTAAATCGCTCATTACAATACGACCGACGTAACTTGCCGAGTCTGAATATAGCCGCAGGTGAACTTTCGCGCATGTACACTCGTAAAAAAAGTGTTATTAGCATTAATTTTTTAGTAATATAAATGACAAAATTATTATTTAATATAATTCATACTAAATATTATTAAATTATTAACGTTAAATATTAATTATTAATTATTTAACATTTAAAAAAAATAAAGTATAACTTCTTACGCGCGTACACGCACCCTTTTTTATAATATTCATAGTATAAATTTAAATAAGATTGTCATGATCAGTTATTGTTTCAAATGTTCTATTATAACAATGTAGACGTTTATCACACTCTTGGACTTAAACCGAATATAGGAGTATCTTTTAACTAAACACGGATGTTCTGAGCTGACAACAAAGCTATACATATTTGAATCTGTATATTTTTGTATGACGACAAAATTACGTATCATGTTGTATAATTTTTAATTCAAATCATAATTTTTTGTCCGCATTCCTTAAGTTTTATTCGTTCGCGTATCAAGCAAAAAGCCTTGGACCAATCTTTAATTAGTTTTTTGGCCAAGTCTCACTCCAACCATTCCAACCGCGTGACAATCATAAACAAATCCCTAACTCAAATCTGCGCACATTCAACTACAACACCAAAGTATCCCAAATTATAAGAACTCACACGAAAACCAGTTTTGCGTAACTGGGGTTAGAGGTCGTTTCGCGTTAAAACACGTTAGTAGGTAGCTTGAAGGAGAATTTAATTAAAAATTCAAACAACACGTGATGTCATTACTTTGTACAACGAGCTTCGTTTCATTGATTTCCATTGATTTAAAAAAAATATATGTTTTTTGAACCGACTTTTTTTTATTTTATTGCTTAGATGGTTGGACGAGCTCACAGCCCACCTGGTGTTAAGTGGTTACTGGAGCCCATAGACAACTACTACGTAAATGCGCCACCCACCTTCAGATACAAGTTGTATAGTTACAACGGCTGCCCTACCCTTCAGACTGAAACGTATTACTGCTTCACGGCAGAAATAGGCAGGGTGGTGGTACCTACCCGCGCGGACTCACAAGATGTCCTACCACCAGTTCAGTGTTAAAGAAAGAGAAGGATCTCGTGATACTTTTACGGTACAGTCTCACATTTTTTAATTATTAAAAATGATTAATTATTAAGTTTAATTATTAACCGCACAAGTAAGGGCCAACATCCCGCCTGTTTCCGCTGTGAAACAGTCACGCATCGCGATCTGAAGACTTCGAGTTGACGTTTGTGAAGTGGTCGTGGCCTAAAGGATAAGACGACCGGTGCATTCGTATCGATCGATGCGATTATGCCGCTGTTCGAATCCCGCAGACAGGTAAGATATTTTTTTCTAACAAAATACATACTTGTCAAATTTTCACGATTGGCTTTCGCGGTGAAGGAATAAAAATCAAAACCCACAAAAATTTTAATTTGTGTAATTACTAATGGTAGGGCGTCTTATGAGCCCACATGGGTAGATACCACCCCGGCTAGTTCTGCCGGCTATACTGCTCTAGTAGCCGCTGTACTGTAAAACTGAGGCTCAGATCTCACATCACAAGGTGGGTGGCGATATTTACGTTGTTGATGTCTATGGGCTCCGCTGATTAATTAGCACCAGTTGGGCCGTAAGTTCACACATCCATCTAAACGATAAATTAAAAAAATCACGTTGAGAGCAATATGGACCCTATTGACATTTACTAACAAGATCTAGTCTACCATAATATTTAAAATATTTGTGGCGGTAGCCATCACAGAACACAAGATAATTGACAGATGCCTGAATCTCGCTTTCGACATTTTCAAGATAAAGCGCATATATACAACATCCGAACAACAACATTCGGACCGTCGGTCTACTGAGCAATATCACCCGCTCGGTGGAAGATCTTCCCTTTGTCGTATACCTACATATTAAATAAAATTTGAATTGTCTGGTATTACTAACGTGGTTTAAATTTCAAACATTCACTGATTATTATTATTTTTGGGAAATCATCTATAAAATATAAGTATATATTTATTAAAAACCACGTACGCTAATACGTTGACAGCGATAAAATATATACAAGTAGAACTTGTCCATTTTCTGTGAGTGTTTTATGTTAAATTCGAAATAATTGTCACGAATACGAGTCGATACTAAGTTATATGAACGCAATTATTTTATGATCCTAATTATCAGAGTCGTAGTAAAATCGGTTGTTCGAATCATGCATGTAAGTAACGTTACATTAATTTTCGTAAAGTTGATTTTTGCTTGTTTACAAACAGGCTCTTTCGTCCTTATGTTTCTAATAAGAAGAATCCTTTGTTAAATTATTATTAGCAGGTGTAGTTCTAATCGGACATTGTTATCAAGAACTTTTTTATAGGTCTAAAAAAATATTATGGTTTTTGTTAAAAATCGTAGTCAAAGACAGAAAATGCCGACCCCCGTACAGAAATCAGCAAAGCCAGGTACATATAATATTTTATATACCTATATATAGAGAATTTATCAAGTACTTTTTCCTTACCCTTTGAATATACCTCACTAACAAAAGTTAAAACTATCTTCGTCTGTGTTTTGTCATATAAAACTAAAGCAGTATAATTTGTATTTGATTATAAATTTTTAATACTCGAGGACACAATTATTAAGTGCTCATTCATATGTTTTCAAATTGAAACTCGTATTGGATACAATGGTAATCTTCAATATGCGACATTAGAATCTTAAAAAAAAAAAAAAGGCCAAAAAAGGCCGCCGAGTTTGTTTCGCCGGTTCTTCTCAGGACTGTGCTATACTGACATCTAAGTTGAAATAAATGATTTTGAATTTGAATTTGAATTTGAATAATGTTCTGAAGCTCACACATGCCGATCGATGTATTTATTAGAAAGTAATCTTCTTTCTCTTTCTTTTTCTTTTTTATAAACACAACTACTCGAAGGAAATCGCGACATCATAACATACAATAGCATTATGAATGCCTCTGACTAATTTGAGTCACGAAATCGAAGTGGCTTGTGGAGGGTATTAAACGGTGGGCAGCGGCTTGACTCTGCCCCTGGCATTGCTGATGCACATGAGCGACGGTAACCACTCACCATCGGGTGGACCGTTTGCTCGTCTGCTTACTAGGTTTTTTTTATTGCTTAGATGGGTGGACGAGCTCACAGCCCACCTGGTGTTAACTGGAGCCCATAGACATCTACATCGTTAATGCGCCACCCACCTCGAGATATAAGTTCTACGGTCTTAGTATAGTTACAACGGCTACCCCACCCTTCGAACCGAAACGTATTACTGCTTCACGGCAGAAATAGGTGAAGTGGTGGTACCTACCCGGGTCCCTACCCGTGCGGACTCACAAGAGGTCCTATCACCAGTAAACGGGCAATAAAAAAATAAAAATAAAAGTTTCAATTGAGTCGAGTTTCCTCTAAATTCTCCTTCCATGGTCAGCCCACCACACCAGTTGCGACATATAGAAGTTTACCGTGACTCTAGATGAGTACATTTAGATCGTAATCCATTCGCTTCCATTAAGTGACGTCACACTTTTTACCTGCCCGAACATAATATAATATACTAGCGACCCGCTCTTGCTTCGCTTAGAAACTGTAATTTATTATTGATTTCTCCACTATTTAATGAATGCTATTATACATATAAACCTTCCTCTTCAATCTCTCTATCTATTAAAAAAAGCCGCATCAAAATCCATTGCGTAGTTTTAAAGATTTAAGCATACATAGGGACAGGTATAGGGACAGAGAAAGCGACTTTGTTTTATACTACGTAGTGATTTTTGAGAAACTTCTATCAAACACGATAGATTTTAATTCTTCTTTCTGTGTAGATCCTAGGCCTTGAAATGTTGTTTCATAGATAAATATAGACAAAAATAACGATGCAACATACTATTAAAAAAACGTGTTAAGAATATTAAATGCTTTTACATATTTTTAAGACATAGCCAAGGTTGTATTACTAAATCCAGATTTCTAAATAAGATAGTACGTATCGTGAGATTATAGATATTAAACATTATTCACGCTTGGTATTTTAAACGAATGTGAAAACTTCTATTTGCTAATTTGCTTTTGAAAAATACTAATAATTTTATTTTATCTGTGTAATGTTTAACATTTAGGTACTACGCTACATTTAGGTAATGAGTTAAATTCTATTCGTTAGTGATACGCATCTCTAGATCGATTATGTAAACTAGGAATTAGATTTTCAAAGAAGCTGACAGAATTTGCCAGAAACGTTAGGATATTCCCCAGAAAAAAAAAAAAAGTATTATATTTAAAATAGAACACAACAATGCCTGCCAGGCAATTTGCCTACAACAATCTTTCAATATTGATAGTAAGCTGTGGTCACAAAGTTAAATTTATATTTACGAAGTAATTGCCAATGTGTTTTAATTTCTAGGTATCTATATAATATATGTTTCACTATCACTTTAAACCAGCATCGAGTTAAAATGTAAAATTCATTAGCAACAGCGAGCCGTATCTAAACTAAGCGGACCGTCTGTCTGTCCGTCTGTCAACGTGTAAATCAACAGAAATTGGAAACTATGAAAACAACATTCAGCCGCACGTATAATTAAACAATCTTCAAACATAAGTGGAAGACTAATTACGATGAAAAGATAGCACTAAAACCCGCGAACGGTAATACTGCTAAAGAACATTGAACCGCCAATTTAAATATGAATGAATACAGATAATTAATTTGTTGCCAACTCTCAAAAATTCATTTTTATTTTTGAACTGTTACGATGATAAAATTTACGGGTTCATCATTAAAGATCGCCCAATCGCATTTATCAAATACACGATTCAAGAATTAAGGAACAAAAATTTGATCTAGGATAGCGGAGTGGCTGATACTCTATTAATGGTCGTTAAGTGGCTACCAGAATAAACAAACTGAATGCTTTGAGAGATGAATTGAGACTGTCAGTGGTATTTTAACATGTACATCCTCCTGTTATGGAACGCATGTTAAAGCACGTATTGACAGTGCTAGGTGGAATGGTAGAGCCCAACGCGTGCAGGCTTACCATAAAAAAAATTAAATTCAATAACAGTTCTGTTTTGTATTTGGAACAAAAAGCACTCTATGTATACCTAATTTTGTTCACATTTCTCTGTTAAAAGTATTCCTCATTTCAATATAAGCAAATACAATAAAACTAAATTGTAAATGTATTTTCAAACTAGAAAAAATCCCATTGAAATACGTTACGTCAATATCGACTCTCGGCTAAATTGATTTCGCAATGTACAATAAATGATTAGTTACAATATCGTGACACGCATTTCCTACCTACATAGAACCAGTTTCAGCAAACAGGATATTATCGAAGGAGACTAAAAAGAATCAATTTGGATTTAGGGTTCCTTGATCAACGGGACTAGATAATAGAAATCTGTGAACGGAAATTAGGCTTAAGATTTGGGACAGTGACGGAATATATAAAAAATGAAATAGTGGATAAAGTATGATTTACAACCTTTACAACGCACTAGGAATCGAAATAAGATCAAGGAATTAGTTCATTAAAAAACCCAATTATTTTAATTATCTTAGCAAAATCCCATATTCGTAAAAAACATTTAGAATCTAACTACAATGCTAATCTTTTTTTTTTTTTTTATTGCCTTTGTAGGCAGACGAGCGTACGGCCCACCTGATGGTAAGTGGTTACCGTCGCCCATGGACTTCAGTAATTCCAGGAGCAGATCCAAGCCGCTGCCTACTAAAATCATTTAATCATTAAATCGCTTTTGCTTGGATATTCAGTGTTTAGCGAATGCGATCCATTAACGGTGCTTTTAGGTACCACAAGCACCGGTCACCGTCCTTGTCAAAGCCGTCGCTTGCGACGAAGGGCTCGACGAGTGAATTAACCCATAGACACAGCCCATTGAGTTTCTCGCCGGATCTTCTCAGTGGGTCGCGTTTCCGATCCGGTGGTAGATTCTGCGTAGGTGGTAGGACCAGTGTTAGCAACACTCCCGGCTTGAGCCCCGTGAGCTCACCTACACGTCAAGGAGAAGCTGAAATAGCCTCTCAAGGCTATCAGCATAGGTAAGGAAAAAAAAGCGAATGCTTGGCATATGTCACTTGAAGTTTATCAACAACAATAATTGCACCTTTACTACAATGTCTGAAAAAAAATATAACTTGTTTGCTTATAGAGTCAATTGAAGAGACACTTCGATTCACACACCTCAACGAACTTAATGCAAAATTATTGGATGTTTAATGTTAAATAATTATATGAATAAATGTTTTGAAGACAATATATTTATATAATAATACAAAGGCACCTTTATAATAATTATATTAAAAATGTGAATTTTGCTCAATTACTACAACCATCAAGTCTATGAAAAAATTTATGGACATTACAAGTCACCGTTTCCAGCTGTGTCGCATTATTTATTCATTTGTTTCATTCCTTATTCTGTTGACTTTCCAAACCGTATGTAAATAATTGACAAGTGACAAGATTTAACAGAGGTACGTGTATAAGTTTTTTACTGGTGGTAGGATCTCTTGTAAGTCCGCACGGGTAAGTACCACCACCCTCCCTATTTCCGCCGTGAAGCAGCAATGCGTTTCGGTTTGAAGGGTGGGGCAGCCGTTGTAACTATACTGAGACTTTAGAACTTGTATCACAAGGTGGGTGGCGCATTTACGTTGTAAGTGTCTATGGGCTTCAGTAACCACATAACACCGGATGGGCTGTGAGCTCGTCCACCCATCTAAGCAATAAAAAAAAATGTACATCAAATTACAAATACACAGTATTCTTAATCGAAAGTTGAAGTTGTTTGTTTGATGTAGTTATGCAGCACCAAATCGGAAAAATGCTTTTTCTTTAGGACTATTAATTTGACGCGGAGATGGGCATACAAAAATAAATTTTAGCATCTCAAGGAGATCAAATAGGGCTTAATTTAAAGAGGAATCTAGTCACGCTATAGACAACTATTATACAATAATTTTTTGTATACTCGAGTGGGAATTATACAGCCAAAAAGATGACGACTCTCTCTGCTTCGGTAACACAAGAGTTTCAAACCGAATTGTGTTTTAATATATGTACATTACTAAAATACAAATTCAGAGCTCAAACATAACAACATAGAAAGTATGTGTTTAAATACATTAAAAATAATGAATTTAACATGTAACTGTTGCGTACGTCATATTTTTATTATAACTCTTGGATCAATGCATTCTAAATACAATGTCAAAATTAAAAGAATGCTCTGCGCATTCTCCCTAGTAAATCACTCAAGGATGATGAAGAGAAAATCGATGGCGATGGATGCATTGATTTTAAATGTATTATAAAAAAAACTTTTTTTATAATTAAGTCAATGCGATATGTACTATACCAGTCTTATAAATAAATAAATAACATATTACAATAAGAAACAAAGTATGTGTACTGTATTTAATTTACACTATAGATATGTATTTAAATAATAATGGTTTACTTCAGTTTTATCTCTTCTATCTATAGAAACCGGCGAAGCTAATGACTCGGACATGACTATTTAATAAAATATATTGAATGAAGAATATCAAAGTGCAGTTTTTTTGTTATCAAGACTGTAAACGTAGTCAAGATAAATTGTTTGATAATACGGAGTCTGGATTTATATCTCGTACTGCGGCACTTCGTCTTGCGAATGACAACATTAGTTGTGAAATCACAACACTATGCTGCACGAGGGAATGTATTATTTGTGATTTTCGGTTTGGTGTGAAATCTGCGTAATTACATCGGCGTTTAGCTCCCGTGTTCATTTCATCTATGGCTTTTTTCTTGAGTCTAAACTAAAGATAAACTATTAATTTAAATTCAGACCTATTGAATAGTGAGAATACCAGCGTTGAATTTATATTTACTGAACTGATTTTCTAAAATGTATTATATATTTGCATTTTCGTTGTCTAAAGGACTGTCGGGGTGGGCAATTCAAAATATGACAACACCTTTATCATTATTATACTATAGATTATTTTCGTATCTTCCAGGTGTGGATTAAACTCTTCCATAGAATTTACCAATCGCCATTAGTATGCCTTTTTGAAATGAGACTTGAAAAGAATCCTTTGTGATAATTAATTGATTGCTGTGTCCTACACATATCTGACTATTATCAACAACAATAAGTATTCACGTTCTATGTCGTAAGCTAGTCTGCCTTCGAAGGAATTTGTCTTCTGTGTGCATTGATATATACTATCTAAATTCTTAATCCAAACAACAACATAATGGAACTCTTAAATTGGTTCGTATGTCACAACTATTTAACGCTCTCATTTTGGGAAAATATTATAAGAGAAGAAGAAATTTGGGTAACATATCGACTTTACAAAATGAATATTTCATATAGTAATTGATTTATAATGGCTGACAAATATCTATATTTATCCTTTTAAGAGATAATATAATTTTGGATAATTGATACAAAATTCGACTGCACAGATTCTGATGTATAGAGTGAATTTAGTAAAAAAATATTTTAAGACTTTTTTTTAATTTGAAGATAGAAAAATTTATAACGATCAACGAGGAAATAATGAAATATATATAAAGAAAAAAGTCAGAAATTCGATTATCTTATCATAGAAGAGAAATTAAACATTTTCTAAGGTATGTCAGAAATACTGTATAATTATTTATAATATACGATTTATAGTAATTGTTTTAAGAAAAAAATACAGTGTACGAGAATGCAAATAATACATTCTGATGTTCTGAGTGCTTGTGATTAAAAGTGACGTTTATACCAATTTACACAGCTGAAAACTCGACATATTCTGATTAGTCTCAGTACGTTGGAAAACAAATAGGAATGCTAAGAAACACACTATCGTGAAACGCAAAATATTCGCTAAGATCACTGATATTCTGACTTTGATATGAGAAGAGTTGTGTTTTGTTTTATGAATTGATAAGAGGTATGTGATGTAAAGTATATGTGCATGAATGCTTAGTTGAATTTAGGTTCTTTTTGCTTTAACGGCAACATACACATATGTAACATTGTGTACCTGACGGGGCAACACCCTTCGAATTATATAAGTTTCATCTATATTTATATTATTATTAATATTATAAAGCTGAAGAGTTTGTTTGTTTGAACGCGCTAATCTCAGGAAACACTGGTTCGATTTAAAAAATTATTTCAGTGTTAGATAGCCATTTATTGAGGAAGACTATAGATTATATAACATCATGAGACCTATACAAGTGGAGCACCAATAAAGAGTCATTCAAAATATTTTCACTTTCTACGTAAATGAAGTGGGGGGTAAAATTTAGCGTTATGCCAATGTAACTATTCCACGCGGACGGAGTCGCGGGCAAAAGCTAGTTTTACATATGAATACAGAAAAACGGTATTCAGTTTTGATTTCCAAGGTGTAACAATGATACACGCTCAACTAGACTCGTAATCGGCGAGTTAAAAGAGAAAACGTGCGTTTGTTTGTACAAATATTTCGTCCATTTCGCGTCGCCGGGCAGGTTTTGAAGTCGTTCGTCCAAGTAAGTTAACAGAGTGAAAACGGCTCGCAATAAGCGGCTCGTTGCGTGATATCCGCAAGCACCTGGCTAGCCGTTGCATAGAACCTTGGTTCTTAAGCTATTAATGCCACTAATTGATGTGCTAAATTCTGTTCTCTTGTTCAAAAAGTTCAAGAGCACCTCACGACTTGAATGTTCGGAGCTACAATTATTAATCGTTTCGCCATTCAGTCCAGTATCAATAAGAGACAGAATAAATGAAAGGCGGCCCAATCGTTCCGCTGTTTTGGATTAGTTTGTTTTCTAAAAACACTCATCGTCCGCTTCAAAACAAACGAACTGATCGTAACAACTATTGTTTCGTTCCATTTAAATGTTTGGAAAGAAAAAATCTTGACGTCCGAATACATCGCGCATATTACGCATTTCAACATACCTGTGTCCTGAGCATTTTGCAGGTGATGTATGTGATGCAGGTGCGCATAGTAATGGTGATGATGTAGGATGCATTCCAGATCCGTGCAATTCAACATTGTCACAGAGCACTGGCGGCGGCGGCGGCCGTCTGCTCACTCACGCTCAGTGCACACTTTCACAAAACTATTCCACTGACACCACAACTCGTCCCGCTGTCACATCACGTTATCTCCGCGAACACAGATAAAGGACGAGCACACATCGATCGAATCCAGAGGGAACGGCGCCGGTACGTCTCCTATTGTTTACCACATCACGCGGTACAGTTAACAAACTTTCCAATCCTGCGGATGTTCACTTAGCGCGAGACGTTCCATCCATGTTCGTATTCCGCGCGTCGTTTTGAAACGGAAGGCGTAATCGATAAGACGGTCGATTCGATAACTGCGCGGGTTCTGCGGCGTTGTACAGTTGCGTGCGCGCAACACTTGTGCCGCGCGATTGTAAACTGAATGTGGCATGGCGAGCGCTTGCCACCTCTCCCTAGCTCCCGACCTCGACCGCAGACGTAGGAGCCCTAGCTATCATATCGCGCCACCTATGCCCCGTCGAGGATAATGCGGCGTTCAACGTCCGATTCTTTTATCATCCTGACACAATAACAACAGCAAACAAGTATTTCAAGACGTCATAAAGAAATCACAAACTTGAATAGTTAAAATAATGCGATCCACGCGATAAACTTTATTTTATTATGTCTACAACTATAAAACTCAATGTTAACTAGTTGGAACACTTCAATTAGTCATAACGCTTATCGACATAGATCGAGAGCGGCCTTAATAAATGTTTGTACGCATGATTTTGACGTCTAAGACCGAAATGTAACTAGTACAAGAGATTTGCGGAAAAAGTTTTAAAACAAACATGCAGAATATCCGTAGTGGTAGCCAAGGTCGAGACACCTGCTCGCCGTGAACGTTCTGTTGCTGCAGACAGACTTTCGAGTGACACTATGAATTAACATTATACATACTCAATACCTCTTGGTAGCAGTATAATTAGGCGTACTGTCGTCTGGCAGATTGTTTGCATTGAGTCGTCCGAACGTGCATTGTACCGCTTGAGGCACCGTCGCTTAGAGCTGCCTTTATTTGGTCAGTCCATCGTAACGGTGAACTGCAGCGTGGTCCTTTACCCTTAATCATGCCCTGCCCTAGCAATCATATCGAAGGGCGAAAGGCTATTTGGTTTAAGCGACATTTCGCTTAATCATCATCATCATCATCAGCCTATAGCCTATAGCAGTCCACTGTTGGACTTAGGTCTTTCCAATTGTTCGCCACTGAGCACGATCTTCGGCTTCTCTCATCCAGTTCCTGCCAGCCACCCTGCACAGATCATCACTCCACCGAGCCTGAGGGCGTCCTGCACTGCGTTCTCCAGTTCGCGGTCTCCACTCAAGACGCGTTTACCCCAACAGTTATCGGTTGTCCTTTCATCATCGACATATTTAATTACATCAATCTTTAATTACAATTATCTTTGTAATTAAAGATGCGTTTTATTTGGTATTAGCATCAACAGTTCTATATTTTTAATTGAACTTCCATTCCATTTACTCCATTCAAATAAGGGAAGAAGTTGAATGATATTAATTAAAATTTTAATTTAAATGGCGCTCCTGTAAAGTTGCAAAAATGTCGCTTAAGCCAATTTCCGCCTTGCATCCCTCGATTTTATCTATAAAATACGATGATTCTTCGTAACGCACTTTTGGAGCAGTATTTGCACTGAGCCCTTGAATAATAAATTAAGTATAAGCAATTGTAAACAAACGTCGTGCGTTGAAGATCCTAGACATCAAACGAATTACACGATAAATTGTTGGAAAATCCTTGACTCGAACAAGAGCGGATCAAACAATCAGTACCTACACTACCTACTGTTCTCATTGTATTAAAATGCATCCTTTATTCAGCTGAGTATTTACAGAATAGGACATTTTTCTTCTAAGAATAGACTATTGATAAGTGAATTATTTTTTATTGTCTCAACGAGTATATTGCAATCAAATTTCTTACGTCACTCGATGTGAATTATAACATTAGTACCAGATGCACGGGTAAACGAGTTCACGGCCTACCTCGTGCTAAGCGGCCACGGAGCCCATAAACATCACGACGTAAACGCCTCTATATTCGTACCCGATCCTGTAAACCGAATGGTAAACATTCGACGTCGCCCTAAACACGTCATTACGGATCCTCCCGATCCATTAACGGTGCTTTTAGGTACCACAAGCACCGGTCCCCGTCCTCGTCGAACTCATCGCTTGCGACGAAGGGCTCGACGAGTGAATTAACCCATAGACACAGCCCACTGCGTTTCTCGCCGGATCTTCTCAGTGGGTTGCGTTTCCGATCCGGTGGTAGATTCTGCGAAGCACTGGTCTTGTTAGGGCCAGTGTTAGCAACACTCCCGGTTTGAACCCCGTGAGCTCACCTACACGTCAAGGAGAACCTAAAATAGCCTCTCAAGACTATCAGCATAGGTAGGTCAAAAAAAAGGTTTATTGAGATATGATGTAACCATTGGAGAGGACCTCTCGCTGCCACGCGTCGTGGCTACGATGCTCGGCAGCGACGCGTCCTGGAAGGCGATGCTCGACTTCTGCGAGTCCACCATCTCGCAGAAGGAGGCGGCGGAGCGAGAGAGGGAGAGCTCTTCCCTTTCCGCACCGATCCGTCGCCGTCGAGCCGGGGGCCGGAGGCGGGAATACGCCCGTACGTCCCGGCCCCTGTAGGTAGTGGCCTCCCCCCGGTAAAGGTCAAGGGGCGACCTGAGGGGGTGAGGCCGCGCGGCGCGCTACCAGTACTCTAGCGCGCTGCCGTGGAGTGAATAGAGCGACCGGTCGACGGTGTATCGCGTCCCGACCCGGCAGGCTGGTTCTGGTCCAGCAGGGTATTCCGGGACACCAGCGGCACCGTCTGGGCGGCCCGACGGGCTGCCGTACCGAGACGGCCGACGTTTCAGAGCCTTCGATTCGCCTCGAAGGCTCCGTCGGCTGGGCGTCCTTGGGGTGAGCCGCGCCGTCTGGTTGTAGTGTTGACCGCGGTAGCCCCCCTACCTCATCCGGGTTCTGACCTCGGAGGGGATCGGACGTCGGGTGTAAGAGTGCAGGGGAGTCGTTTAGTGGGTGGGTCCTAAAATCCTTGGGCCCGCGGTCTGCTCACAACACCATGCAGATCGTTGAGTCTCACATACCCCGCGCGCCCCTTTTGCGCGGGGACCTCGTAGGAGGTTCGGCCCTCTACCTGAAAAAAAATATATATATATGATGTAACACTCTCTATTGTACTGTTACGCGCTGGGGTTCGGGACAAATAAAACTTCCACCAAAGTAGAAATTAAAACTATTTAACACTTAGAGCACTTACAGAGCACTTTACCATTCGTAATTCACATCTTCGGCTTCGCTTCAGGTGATCCGTTCGCTGTTTCGCTTCGAGTAGATCCGATTACTTACTACCTTGAAACAACTCTCTGGAACTCTCTGCACTTTTATAGTCGATACGACATTCCTAGATTTATCGAGAACATTCCCGATAAGGCCAGTTGTTACAATATGTGTTTCAGCTATTTGTTAATAGATGGCGTTGCACTTTTCGAGCGCTCTCGATTTTACTAGGTCTTTTGTTATTCGTTTCTACAATTCGACGATAGATGGCGTTCCTTTTACCCGCGTAACAGTACTCTGTAGAGTGGGACTCTTATGTCATTAGATTACATGACTGCTTTGCGACAAATAAGCAGGTTGGTAGTACCAGCCCACGCAAGCTTATAATACCACCAATGAACCTGAACTTGGATCTTGATTATATTGTTATCACCAAATCGTTTCTTTGCTATTTGTAATAGAATTAAAGTAATTACTTTGAAATTTAATTATTATCTAATTATAATTATTAACAATCTAATTATTTTCTCTGAATTACGAATTTGAGGCAAAAGAAACAGTGTGGAAACATGCCATAGTTTAAAATGAAAATAACAATTTATTCCGAAACGTACTTTCAGTGTTTGAAACCTTATCAGTTGGTGAAAGGGCCAATGCTCTCAGCAAATAACTTGTTGAGCACGTTCCGGAGTAACAAAGTCACTGTAAGATTTACTGTGCGACTCTATTGCAACAAATGTCTCAAAATAATCAGCGGTCACTACTCACGCTCGGGACAAATAATAAGTCGGTCTGTGGAAGTAATGTTATAATATATTTTTAGTCCGACAATAATAATTAGACAAAATATTTGAATATTTATAAAAAAGGCGCCAAATAAATAAATAAATATTTACTAACAATCACGCCACGTTAACTGGTCCCGTGATAAGTTCGTAAAGAACTTGTGTTACAGGTACCAGATAACGGAAATAAATGTAAGATTTTTATTATACACATACATATATTTAATATACATCCATAACCCTGGAAAAGACTTTATATTTATCATACAAATATCTTCCCTTGGCGGGATTCGAACCCGCAACCCCTTGTGTAGTGACCATGTCACTTACCACTACACCAGACGGCCGTTAAAATGCCAAAGAAAAATGCACAGATAATACAAAAAATCAGTACCTAGGTATATGCATTCCTTTTCACGCTGTGAAAATCTTGAACAGTCACAATAATTTTATATGTTATTTTCGATGAGAAAATAATTGCAATATATTATCTATATCTATACTAATATTATAAAGAGGAAAGATTTGTTTGTTTGTTTGTTTCGAATAGGCTCCGAAACTATTGGACCGATTTGAAAAATTCTTTTTCCATTAGAAGCCGACATTGTCCCTGATGAACATAGGCTACTTTTTTTTTTATTTTTTTTTTTTATTTTTTTTTTGTTTCAAGTGTGTTTTAATGTTTCCGAAGCGAAGCGAGGGCGGGTCGCTAGTAATATAATATAATTGCAATATAATATTTAAGTTTGTGTTACCTTTCATGTTTATTTATTGTATTAGCCGATTTCAAAAAGAAGGACGCTCTCTATTGTATTCTTTATTTCTGTTGTTACATCAGAATTGGTTTTCTAGGTGAACCGATTTAGATGATCCTTTATTAGAAAGATGGTGCTTATTATATGGTCCTATTTAAATGTTATCAGGACGTGACCGGTGGTTTCATAGCTGTCTTTAAGATTACTTACTTCATTGACTTCAACTATATCGATGATTTTCTCTTTTTATTTTATTCAAGTCGTTTTTCTTTTTGATATTTTTTATATAAATTTATACAAATTGCGCGATTCAATTTAGCAACTAGAAAGAAGGGTAACAAAATTCAATTACATTAGTATTTTAATTCTTCAATATTCTCTAATTATATACATATGTATATTGCATTATATTAATAAGTGAATTAAACTCTAAGAAACATTTATGGCAACAAAACAAAACGTACAGTAAGAGTTCTTTGGTGTAGTTAAGGTACACTTTCTTGGAATTCTCTAATTAAAATTACATAATTATTTACCCAATATAAATTTCATCATCATTTCTCTAAATGGGCAGATGATCTGATAGTTTCTCCTACTTCTTAAGCAATTCATTATCATGATTAGCAAAGCTTTAGCGAAAATTTCGGTTTTCATTCTGTGTTCATACATAATCATATCTAATGAGATTTTTTTATTTATTTAATTTTATTTAAGTATTTATTGCGAGCGCGAATAAAGGAACTCACTATTTTCAAAGGGATGCCAGGGTGAATAGAGTTCACAACGTTAATGCCGCCACCTTCCATGAGATGTCAGGTGATTTATCATTAAAATAGCTTTAAATAGCTATCACGGCACAAACGACAGGATAATAATATCTATCGACATACGCTTATGTAATACTCAGAGAATGCCGCAGTCCATTCTCCGGGAGAATCCTGATATTACGACGTCCACGGGAAGAGATAGGGTTGTGCTAGATCGATCTCACACAGCCAATTTCATAGTACTTCCTACTTCCTATAATTAACCTACTTGTTCTCCAAAAGACTAATATTACAACAGCCGCGTTGGACCACCAAAGATGAATATTCTGAATTGACTCAGCTGGGTCAATTAACCAAGAAAATTATCTCATTTCTTTAGTAATATTATATGTGGAATCGTCACCTCTGGCGAATTGCTTACTGTCTATTACTTGTTAGAAAAAATCTTTCAGCTGTGCAACTGTCATTAGAATAATGAATTGTTTCTAAGGTTTTTATATTATATTTCGGTTAAAAATTTCAGTTCCAAATTTGGCGGTATTTTTCTCCAATTTAATGGATGCCTGAAAGATCTAAGAGAGAAGATAATAAAAGCCCCGGATAGCAATAATTTAAAAATAACAATACAGTATGCAACTGAGAGCCGGGTCCGAGCTTCATAGCTTAATATAGTCAGAACACTCCACCGAAGACCTTCAACATTTAATACATTTCCATTAAACAAACAAACGCGACCAAGTTAATGCGAATTCGTGAAACAACTACAACTCAATAAGTATCTACATAAAAATATAGATCGGTAAATTTAAATAAATACACGTTCTAATAGAAAACCCAAGTTAAAATTCAAACCAATCATTAATTTTTATCCTATAATTTAGAATTGTATTGTGCTATTTACGTGTGCAAATTTCAAGATAATCGCAGTCTTAGATTTGATGAACGTTACATTACTGGTAAAATGTTCCATTCCATAGACAGATACATCATAACAAACTAATAAAAACAAACGTGTGGCACTCGGGAACTGCCGCGGTAAAGCTATTGCATAGCATTTTTTATCAACTTATGCAATTATAATTAGACAATGATAATTTAATATTAAAACAATAATAAAACAAGACCACGCTATATTAAACATTAATAAAAGCAAAATATTAACTGTCCCCTTCACACTCATAAGCTAGACCGCGCGAGAGAGAGATGGACAGACTTTTCATGATGCGCATACAGTGTGACGTCACGCCTCGCGCTTATTCATAAACACTACACAAGCGCAACGTGTGAATGTGTTGAACGCGAGCTACATGGTAGGCGGAGTGAGGAGTGTAAGGTTTTTTTCGTTACGGAATTTCATGATTACAGTAAGCCGCGCTCAAGGCCCGCGATAAAAGCTATGCAATAGCTTAAAAATTACTAATAATAAGACGACTATGTTTCATTCAAACGATTAACACTTTAAGTAGCTTAAGCTTAGTTATAAACTTTAGACGTACATAATACATACAGCAAGGCGACGTAAATGTTGGAAAACCTATGTGATTAAAATCCATTAACGTATCTAGTATGCGTAAGTAAAATTCTGTTAAGCTTTCACTGTAGACCGACTGTACCGTATCGCTTATCAAAGGTCTGATAGATTTCTATAGAATAAATGATCTTACGATTGATATAAACCTTAGGGATAGTAAAAAGCAGTTTATGTCTCTGAAAACTGCGAGGACATTTTCAAAGCCTCGGAGGAAAAAATAATTTATTTCTTCTTCACCTTATCTCACTAGGTGGGGTCGGCACAGCTATTTTTTCTCTTCCATTCTCTTCTATCAGCCGTCTCAACACTCACTCCTATCATATCGTCATTCACACACTCCACCCATATCTTCTTCGGTTGACTTTTTCCCCCTCTACCTTGCACTACCATTTCCATACATCTCCTAGTCACATGCATCTTCTCTCTACGCATCACATGTCCATACCACGCTAACCGACAAATTAAATTAATGTACATTGATGTAAATACCATTTAATCGAATTATCCCTTAACGCGCTAATTTTCACATACATATAAACTAAATAAAGCAAGCAATTGTACAAGTCACAAGTAGCTTCGCATTCTGGGATACTTGGTGCGACTCGATCCGCAGTATTTTTTATGTAACTTGCATCAGCAATCTGTGGGAACGACAATCCGAGTTGCGGAGTCATCCGAAAAAACCTTAGAGCGCATCGTGGGAATGTGCAACACAATTCGTGAACGTCAGTCTCATCAATACGATTGTTTAAAACAATGAAAATAACATGAATGCTAAAATCGATTATTTTATTCCGTGAGAATGGGACATCGCGGACGGCCGAGCTTTTTTTATTTATTCCTATGGGAAACAAACAAACAGCCCTGTTTGTGGTGTGTAATTATCGTCACTCGTGGACACTGGTAATGCTAAAGGCACTGTCTACCGTTTAACACTCTTTTTAAACCTCATTTCACACCAAAACCACATTGTCACAGCATTCACGAAATACCGACGAGCATACCGGCATTGCCGTTCTACCCTTTAAACTAGAAGACAAAATACTAATAGATACCAGCCCGACCCAAAGACGTACCAATACAAATCCGCCGTCCACTTAAACATGTTCTATCAGTTCCTCCCCATTCACTCTCGGTGCTTTTTGCAGTCCAAGCACCGGTCACCGCTCTCGTCAAACTCGTCGACGAGTGCAACATGAAACCTGGCCCATAGATACAACCCTCTGACTTTCGCATCGGATTTTCTCAGTGGGCTCTGATTCCGATCCGCTGGTAGATTCAGCGAAGCAATTCTCTTGACTGGGCCAGATGTTAGCAAAATTGAAGCTCGTGAGCTTACCAACCAGGTATTTCGAATAACCGCTTAGACTACCACCAACGATTAGGTACGGAAATGAACCAGAATGTTAGTATTTCGTGCGACAGTGATACGCTTTACGAAATCAGCCGATTATCTCTTTCCAAAGGTCGATGTGCAATATTTGTCGCTGGGTACTGTGGATGGAAACATTCGCATTGTAATATTTATCGACTGGACTACCTCATAAGATTAGACGATTCGTTATTTTCTTGATCTTCATCTATAGATATATTGAGGAAATAAAACTGTTATCTTCTTCTATATCGTTCCCTGAGGAACTGAGGATTGCGATCATATGTGACGTTCTTCCACTGTGCTCGATCATGGGTGGCATGGACTGTATGGTACAGGCTACCACCAAGTGCTTCTCTTACTAGATCTGACCTTCTGGTTGGTGTTCTGCCCAGGGCGCGCTTGCCGTCTATGCGACCCATAATTATGAGCTTCTCTAATTCATGTCTGGGAGACCGCATGATGTCTCCGAAGAAGCTCATAACACGTTCCCGGCAGATGGACGAGATCCTGTCATGGAAATGGTATGGTAAAACTGGTATGCACCTACCTATTCATGACCCTTAATAACAGAAGCTCTAGCGTGCCTCGTAACTTATCTCATTAGCAATTTATCCGCGAACCGACTCTGGGATTAATGGTTGTGCTGTTAAATTACGTTCCTGAGGCAACGCACTCGTTCAGGTGCGGCCTCCCTTTATGGCGCTTCAATTAAATCGCTTGTGCCCGAAGTCGGTCGATAACCCTACAAGGTGACTAGAAGCGGTTCCTTTAATGCGTCTTCGACAAATTAAAGGAGAATGTTTCGAAAGTTCTCCAGCTACTATTGGATCTGTAATGTCATATAAGTAAAGTATTTCAAATGTCATTTTGACGTTCGGTTTTTTTTTTGGAACGAAGTTCCTTATGGGACGATGCGGAGGGGTACCCTAACCGGGAACAAACGTCCGTAACGTAAGATTTTTATTAGTAATGCACACAGTGTACGACTTAACTTTGTTATAACGTATTCTTTTTTGTACGTTATTACAAAGTTATCACATATATTTTTATTATATATTTTTTATAAATCATTGTGAATATAATAATAAAATTGATAACTTTGTTAAGTAGTTTTTATTTTATTTATATTAATAAAAAAATCATAATAAAAATGTATACCCGAATAATTATTTTCTTTATACCTCGAATAGAACTTAAAATGAATATTTTTATATAAAGAACTTTGTTCCTATCCGGTGTCCCACGACACCACACATCTTTTTTCTATGAAATGCTTCGATGCAACGATCTCGCCAGCTCTTTGGTGTTCAGCGATTTTCTGAACTCACAGCCAATATACCACGTACTTAAATTCCGCTATGCGCCATTAGAAATCACATCTAACGTAAAGTATTGTATTACAGTTATCCGACACATTTGACACCTCAGTATGCTTCGGCAGAAATAGGCAGAATAGTGTATAATAATATACCTACGCGTACGGTCTCACGATACGTCACTAATACAATAAGATTCAAATTTTAAAATGTATTAAAAAAATTGTATTCTATATATTATATACTACATTTCCAAAGAGAAATAAATCAAACAAATAATGCAGTTTAATAATTTTAAGAAACATTTTTTTTACGTTTCATACCTCTATTATTAATGAAGATGGAATATAAATAAAAGTAATTTCCTAAAATAGCTCATAATCAATTAACAACACATTTTAAAACACTTTAGTTGTCAGATAATTATTAAGAGAATACACGAAAAAATACCTTCGATGATTTCAAAGCCTCTAAATATTTTTTCATTGAATAATTTCTTATAAAATACATTTTAAACAAATGATGACATATGAAACTATATTTTGGACTAGGTTTGAATACTGAGTCGAGTATATGGTATTTGGAGTATATGAATTATAAACACAATAATAGGAAAAAGAAACTGTGTGTGTGTAAAGTTGCTTGCCGTCAAATAACGCTACTGTTAAAATTCTATAATGGAGTATTTAATGCATAGAAATCGACGAATTCCTAAACTTACACAGTACTCCGTAACATTAAGCTCTGCTTGAATACGTAATGTCGTCAGTTCATCGAAGGCAATCTCGCAGACATTTACGTCTGCAAAGGCACGTTTTATGTGTCTGTCTGATGACCGGCCACCGTTTTTTGTTTTGCGCCAATCTGTCAGCAAATCAATGCGCCATAGATTCACACACAGAGTCGTCATTATTGATGGCGTTTATTCTACTTTTTTTTTACTCTTTACTGGTAGTAGGAACTCTTTTAAGGTGGCACAGGAAGGTACCACCGCTCTGCTTATTTCTGCCGTGAAGCAGTAATGCGTTTCGGTTTGAATGGTGGAGCAGCCGTTGTAACTATACTGAGACCTTAGAACTTATATCTCGAGGCAGGTGGTGGTATTTACGTCGTAGACGTCTATGGGCTCCAGTAAAAAAAAGGGCGTTAAAGGTCTACTGGAGAAACTACAAACGGGATGCAGCTGGTAAACTTGAGACCTTAAAAGTCTCAATATACTGCTGTCGTGCTCTTCAGAGCGAAAGACATGAGACTTAGAACGCTACCTACCGCCAGGAATTGACTTCCGAATCATAGCGCATCTATCACGTAAATAATTTATAATCCCAAGCTTTCAAAGTACTGCCGCTCCTGTCGGCGAGATTTTTCTTTGAATCCTTTATCGGCAGCCGCTTTAGTTATTCGATAATGAGCCGATTTATGTATGATGTGTTTTATATTGTATAAATGGAAATATACAATTTGAATGTTTTGTGTACGTTTTTTTTTTTTTATTGCTTAGATAGATGGACGAGCTCACAGCCCACCTGGTGTTAAGTGGTAACTGGAGCCCATAGACATCTACAACGTAAATGCGCCACCCACCTCGAGATATAAGTTCTAAGGTCTCAATATAGTTACAACGGCTACCCCACCCTTCGAACCGAAACGCATTACTGCTTCACGGCGGAAATAGGCGGGGGGGTGGTGGTACCTACCCGTCTCATACATTTCCGGTGCTCATCATATCCATAATATTAATTCGGAGCCTTTGGGGAATTCCTGGAATTTTCTGTAAATGTGGTGTATCTTTTTTACTTTTCAGTATTTTAACATCCATTCAATATATGATATGAAATAACCAAGAAGCAAAATGCCTACTATGACACAAACATATTTGTATGTTAAAAATATTTATTACTCTTTGTTTTTTTTCCTACCTAAGATAGCTTTGAGAGGCTATTTCAGCGTAACCTTAGCTAGCAGGTGAGCTCACGGGGCTCAAACCGGATGCTAACACTGACCCTAGCAAGAGCAGTGCTTCGCAGAATCTATCACCGGATCGGAAACGCGACCCACTGAGAAGATCCGGCGAGAAACTCAGTGGGCTGTGTCTGTGGGTTAATTCACTCGTCGAGCCCATCGTCTCAAGAGATGGGTTCGACGAGGACGGTGACCGGTGCTTGTGGTACCTAAAAGTACCGTTAATGGGTCTGGAGGATCCATAATTACGCGTTTTGGGCGACGGCGACTGTTTACTATTCAGTCTACAGGTTCGGGTAGGTTTATTGCTCATATATTTAGGGATGCTATTGAACTTTTGCACTAACGCATTACTTCTGATCTGATCTGATTCTTTCAACGTCTTAAAATATCTCTGTTAATCGAATTCTTAGATAGGTAAGCCAAAGCGCTCTCTCACCATGTATCCACCATTATAAATATCATTAGTAAAAGATTATTATTACAAATAACAAACAATCGTCACGTCACCACGTTTTATAAAAGCAGCACTCAGATCGACAAAAATACTCAAAAACCTGTTATTACATTGGTATAAATAAAAAGGTGATAATAAAAACGGTTGTTTTGTAAAACTCGAAATAAAATAACCAAGAAACCTTTTGCGTTTGTCGTGTAGAAAAAAAACCAGTAAACTTAGTGGATATATATTTATTGTATTAGAATATAAGGAAAAATGAAAGTCAACTCATAGGGGCGTGTGGTAGGGGCTTGGGCAGGGGGGTTGGGGAGGGGGAAATCGCTTAGCGGTCCCTAGGGTATTCATTACTACCCGAGCATAACCTTCTTGGCTAATTAAGCAGGGGTGTTCTGATGCAGGCTTATAAAATTTAAAGTTTACCCAACATTACATTGATATCAGACATTTACGTTCTTTCTGTAGGTATATAAGTTAATAGAAGTTTCGTTATGTTATATTATATCAATTACCCCCTCGTCAAACCAAAATGCTGTACACTCCATCGACTGGTTCGCAGCAGTAATGTTCTAGATATTTCTAATATCGTTTTAACGTTCCACCATCAGATTGCGGGTGATAAAACGTGGTTCTAGTTTTGTGAATACTCAGGACTCTGCAAGTCTCTTGAAATATTTGGGACTCGAAATTCCTTTCTTGGTCTCTGTGTATTTCTTGGGGTACTCCAAATTGACAGAGCACTTTGTGTACTAATCAACTTTTAACTTATTGCATATCGACTCCTGAGCCTGTACTGGTAAGTATCACCTTTAAACTACAATCACTTTCTTTAAGCTACAATCTTTAAACTACAAATGTGACTTAAATCTCATATTATATTGCGTGGTTATTTATATGGGCTCTACTTTTTTACTGGTTGTAGAGCGTCTTGTGAGCACAGGCAGTACTGTCACCCGGTCCATTTCTGCGTTGAATCGGTAAAGCTTTTCCGTTTGAAGGGTGAGACAGCCGATGTATTATAAAACTGAGACTTAGAACACATACTTATCTCAAGGGGAGTGGCAGCATTTACGTGGTTGATGTCTATGGAGTCCGGTAACTATTTAACATCAAGGGAGCCGCGAGCTCGAGTTAGTTTATTTTCAATGCTCGATGACAGAACAAAAGTGAAATTAATTAATTGGAATAAATACTAAAAGTGTAACTACTATTATGATCGCATCTCAATCACTCAGCAAATAATAGTACGTATAAAAGGGCATGTCTTTTTATTGCTTATATGGGTGGTCGAGCTCAGGGATCACCCGGTGTTAAGGGGTTACTCGACCCCATGGACATTTACAACGTAAGTGTCGCCGCCTACCTTGAAACATGGGTTCTATGGTCTCCGTTTGTTTGACGGCAGAAATAAGTAGGGTGGTGGTATCTACCCGTGCTGACTCACATCCACCACCAAATTATAATTTTTCGGATAACATATTTTTTTACACAATGTTATTCCTTCACCGTAGAAGTAAATCATAAGCATTTTCTAAGTACGTATTTCTTAGAAAAATTGGTTCCTGTCTGCGGGATTCGAACAAAGGTACAATTGCATCGCTTGACACGAACACAGCGGGCGTGTTATCTTTTAGGCCACGACTATTTTCAGGGGTTTTAGATTTAATCGTAACAAAAGTACATGATTTTTTCCTTTTTTGCGGCAAATTGTGCGGCAGAATTCAAGTGACTTTTCGTAAACTCGTCCGTTCGTATGCGTCTTTGAAATAAACTATTGTACCTAAATTAATTAGCTATGTCTTAATTGAGGCAATAACTAAGAACAGTTAAGACCGGGCTAACTTCACGACTAAACCTGTTTTACTGGCAAAAACTATTACTTGCCACAAAGTCGAATTGCGAATAAATAAGATTAAGAGACGCCTCGACGTCATCTCAATAAATCAAATGCTCGACAATCGAGACACCAGTCTACGTCATAAAACATTTAAATCGCACAAACCTAATTTCGACTTTAATTTCTATAGCCTAAGACTTAATTTATATACGAAATATTTTGAGTTCCAGTCGAGAAGCTTAGAACGTTATTTGTCGAACAAAAATTTCTAACAAAAATTTCTCTAGACTTGTACGAAAACACTTTGTCAAACAAACGTTGTAGACAAATAGAAAGCGTTTCCTAAGAGAGTGTGTACATAAATAATAAAATAATTCAGATATTTGCTTTTTACTTATACATAAATTTGCGTCATCGGAAAATACATTCTTCTTATGTTGAATTATAAGCAGAAAAGAATAGTATGTATCTAGGAGAATCTAAAAAGCTTATGAGTATTCTTTCAGCATGCGACTATACAGGAAAATCAGTTAGCTGCTTTCGTTGCTTCCATACAGAAGATGGCAGTTTGGATTTCCGATAATCCTTAAGGATCGCCCGCAATCTCGGGATTTACGGAGAGAAGATAATTTGTTATTTGGTTACCATGGTTACCGGTTGGGTACAGTGTGTTTACCGGAGACCATGTATATTACATGACATGACCAATTAGGTAAAAGTCATATTTGAGTTGTATACAAGAACGGATGTCTCACCCTTTAAGCTGGAATCCATGATCGCATGAAACAGGAAACAAACAGAAGCAGGCACCTAATCGTGCGGGCTTACAATTATGTCCCACCGCCAGTGAAAAGGCTTATTTAGGAAACAAAAGGCTGTATTATTTGTTGGCTTTTCAATATATCAGTTTTGTAGAGTGTGTATAACATAACAGTACATAACAGTATCAATAATATCGAAAATACTTTGATCTAATCTGGATATTATAAAAAATATTTGTGTAAGCAAATGACCAGGGACATCGTTTTTGAGCTAAGAAAAGCTCTGAAAACCAAAACTAGCTTTGTCTGTTTATTATTTAGATAAATTATATTATTCGGATTCCTATGAACCCTGAATATAACTATATACAAAAATATCATTTGATATTATTAACAATATGAGTGCTCTCTTTCTTAGTCGAGTCGCTATTTCGTAATTATAGACTTGAATGAAAAATGAATGAACTGAATTGAATTCTAAACGGTGCACAGATGTAATGAATATACCATTGTGGTTGAATAACTGTTTATAGTATTATGTATGTTCATATCGAAATTCAAATTCCAATATGTATTTTTTACGACGAATACTTAACAAACTTTTTTTTTTCGTGTCATTAAATTTAAATCATATCTATTTACCCAAACGCCAAAACATCAAGATTACTCTAAAATCAATAATGAGTGTTTTTTTTATATCACTTAAACGTAAGATATTCATATTTATCACACAGATCAATTTGCAAGAATTGACCTTGTCTGCAACTATGTGTATAATTGGTCTTTGCCTATGAATTTGCCGTCTTACAAAACTGGCTATTTGTAAAATTTAATTTATGTATGGCTGGAAATAAATTCTGAAATATCTTATTAAGAAAAGAAAAAAAAAACATTCTGTACACTAAGCGGCAATGTCGTAGGTAAAAGAACTATAATGTAAGAGACATTGAGGTGCCGTGCAACTAAAGACTAAACCGCAGAAATGCATATCAACCCACTTTCACCGCTGCATCGCACGTTGCTTTGTAATGACTATCGCCTTGTAATTGTTTTTTTTAATTAACGCAATTCTAAAATCAATTAGCGACTATATGTTTCGGAGAGATTTGTTCTGAAAAATAAAAAAAATGTGATTCCTTCTTACGAGACTTATATTAAATTTTTATACACATTATTAACAATATTTTTATATATTATTTTTTACATTTTAAGAAGTGTTTATAAAACAATCATTGTTTATTTAGAGCTCAATTTGCTTTATAATTAAATAAATTTAACGGCTGCGTCCAACTTTAAAATGTATAACCTAAATAAAACAAATTTAATAGCCGCCTTAAAGCACGATTAGAATTGACTGATATCTTAATTAATTAGCCTGAACGCTATGCTAAAATTCAAACACTAGTAATAGAAATAAGTACGTAATAGAAATATACATTATTTTTGCCAAAGTACAGAGGTTTCTATGCTACACATTGGACCTAGAGTCGATCAATAAGTATCTACAGTCGGCATCAATGCGCCATTTCGATAAAGCGGCGCGACCCGAGAACCCTCTCAAGGTAAACAGTCAACGTCGCCCAAATCACGTCATCTCGGATCCTCCCGATCCACTAACAGTGCTTTTTGGTACCGCAAGCACCGGTCATCGTTCTCGTCGAAACCGTCGCTTGCGACGAAGGGCTCGGCGAGTAAATTAACCCACAGACACAGTCCACTGAGTGTCTCGCCGGATCTTCTCAATACAAACGTTTAATATAATAAACTAAAATTGTACAAACAAATGTATAATAAACTAAAATGATACTATGAAAGTTGCATATTTCACACAAACATTACGATCAAAAGAAATTTCAATTGTGGTACGACTTTTTTTTACAATGATTACAATAATAAAAATAATTGTAAGCAACTATGTTTATCTTGCGATTTTTAAATAACAAATAAAATAATAATGTCAATAACTATTGTCGTAAAGTTATTAAATTATGAATGTATTGTATAATTCAATAACTATACGACTGCGGAAATTAACCGTTCATTTCCGGTTTTCAGGGATGTCTACCGGAAACTGACTCGTAATTACTATTTAGAATTTTTGACATCTACGTCGATTAATAACTAAATGGAAAAATATATATTTTTCTCTTAAATAAATTCAGTGCTGTAAATCAACTTCTGCTATACGCTCTATAAAAACGATCATGCAGTTTGGAACAAAAAAACCCACCTGTAAATTTATTATTAATAATTTGATTAAACTAGTTCCGTTAGTTTGGACCAAAACATGTTATTAAACAAATTAATATTTCGAACTAGATCTACGTTAATCAGTCCGTTTTCTTTGCAAATCAACTGACCTTGTTGTAAATAAATAATAATCATGTTCCTCTTTTTGTTTTTAAACAAGACGTCATACGAGTTCTGAGAATTAAAAAAAACTTAAGAGTAAGTCTAAAGTAAATATAAGAGGCACTGTGTACTTGACTGTATTAAGCGTTGAAAGCCGTTGTTTAAATCATGGATGTAATTAGCAATTTGTTTGTTGGAAATGCGTACTTATTAAGCCCACTGAGTTTCTCGCCGGATATTTTCAGTGGGTCGCATTTCCGATCCGGTGGTAGATTCTGCGAAGCACTGACCTTGCTTGCCTTGACCCTTGCCAGGGTCAGTGTTAGCAACTCCGGTTGAGCCCCGTGAGCTCACCTACAAACGTTAGGGTGAAGCTGAAATAGCCTCTCAAGGCTATCAGCATAGGTAGGGGAAAAAAAAAACTTAATACACGTGTACCACGTTAAAAGAATAGGATCGTGTAACAATAGAGGGTGCTGGATTGTGACCGCTATTGGGTGAACCACTGTTCTAACTAGTTCTGCCGCGAAGGAATCATGCGTTCCGATGCGAAATACGCGTCAACCGTCATATCTTTGAAACGTTGACTTCATGTCTTAAAGTAGCCTTCACGTTGTGGAATACACGATCTCCGGTATCCATCGAATGCCCAATGTAACACGACCTCCCGTGCCTTGAAAAACCAAATTAGAAAAACGTACTAAGAGTTTTTTACTGGTGGTAGGACCTCTTGTGAGTCCGCGCGGGTAGGTACCACCACCCTGCCTATTTCTGCCGTGAAGCAGTAATGCGTTTCGGTTTGAAGGGTGGGGCAGCCGTTGTAACTATACGTGAGACCGTAGAACTTATATCTCAAGGTGGGTGGCGCATTTACGTTGTGTATGTCTATGGGCTCCAGTAACCACTTAACACCAGGTGGGCTGTGGGCTCGTCCACCCATCTAAGCAATAAAAAAAAAAAAACAAAGCCCTTTAACGCATAATGAACTCACAAAGAAAATCCTTGACATAGTAACATTGATAAAAACTCATGTTTTGTATTGTCATAAAGTATACACTTAACGTACCAACCGGCATTGGTGGTAAAAGACAGCTTAATTCGCAAAATTTAACTCAACCAGGAAGCGTCGAATTTAAATCCCTTGAACTTTATTACTTTGCGTATCAAATTAACAAGTATTGCTGATATCAAATTTACTGTTACATTCTTCTTAATTAGTACTTAAAGTTTTAAATATTTACATAATACGGGGAACTTTACAGAGCAGAGCGGATGAGCTCAGAGCCAATCTTAAGCTTGGCGATTATCAGAGGCAACACGATTATTACCCAACTGTGTCTAGCTCAAAGTATTTAGCGACGGCCAAATAAATGCTTAAATTGCATTAACATTATTATTAATTACTAGCGACCCGCCCACGCTTCGCTTCGGAAACATTAAAATACACATGAAACAAAAAAAAAAAAAATTTTAAAATTTAAAAAAAGTAGCCTATGTTCATCAGGGACAATGTCGGCTTCTAATGGAAAAATAATTTTTCAAATCGGTCCAGTAGTTTCGGAGCCTATTCGAAACAAACAAACAAACAAATCTTTCCTCTTTATAATATTAGTATAGATATAGATGTCCGAGGTGTACCTATGAACTATGATAATCTAATTCCTATATCCAGTAAGAGGTGGAATGCTCAAAATGAAATAGTCGGAATTCTCTTTAACTACACAAATTCTTTGGAAAAGAAGCTATGCTGCTATGCTATAGCATCTACATAGTCCTACAAATATGAAATGGCTAATGACCAAACACATTTATGAGTTTACATAAAAATGAAAGAGTTCGTAGAAATAATAATGTCGTCGTGGCCTAAAGGATAAGACGTCCGGTGCATTCGTGCTGAGCGATGCACCGGTGTTCGAATCCCAGGCGAGTACCAATTTTTCTAATGAACGTACTCAACAAATGTTCACGGTTGACTTCGACAGTGAAGGAATAACATCGTGTAATAAAAATCAAACCCGCAAAATTATAATTTGCGTAATTACTGGTGGTAGGACCTCTCGTGAGCCCGCAGGGGTAGATACCACCACCATGTCTATTTCTGCCGAGAAGCAATAATGCGTTTCGGTTTGAAGGGCGGGGCAGCCGTTGTAACTATACTTGAGACCTTAGAACTTATATCTCAAGGTGGGTGGCGCATTTACGTTGTAGATGTCTATTGGCTCCAGTAACCACTTAACACCAGGTGAGCTGTGAGTTCGTCCACCCATCTAAGCAATAAAAAAAGTTCACCACCCATGCATGTCCAACGCTCTCTATGTTCCCGCGATTTACACTTATATTGTTTGTTTTTTTCAAAACTTCACGGTCTCATTTTCAAAATTTCATTATCCACAGTGTAGTCAGGGATCAAAACAGCAAGGCTACTGGTGTTTTCGTTGGTTAAAAATCTAATTTTAATCCTCATTTAGGACATTAACCAAACTCATGAAATGGAATTAAAAATTCTAATGGCTTAATTGTTATCGAAGAATTAAATATTCATATATTTTTTAATTTTAACATTTTGAATAAATTCTATTTCAAAGAGAATGGAATCGTTACGTTATACCGTATTTTTCTGAGACAGACACACACATAAAAATAAATACAAACTCACGCGACACAAAGAAGATTATAATACATAAATTGTCGAACATAAATAACAACACATAAATGTAATTGGAAAAACTGCAAAATAGTTAATAATACAGAAACTACATGTTTTTAAATCACGATTTTTTTATAAAATATTTTAATGTCAATACTGACATCATCAGAGTATTGGAGCATTCTCGGTTTGCATGCAGAAGAACAAATTTAACTTAGCGGACCAATTTTTTTACCTTCATTAATATTACTACGTGATGTTCGATGCTTTACCTGCAAACTTAGGTTTGTAAAGCACAAAAATGTTTTTTTGTATGTTACGTGTTTATATATACCGTTTTCAGACCTCCCCTTTACTGGTTCCATAAGACATTGACTCGTGCTAAATTTCATGCTAATAACAAGTGTCCCATGGGTATTGACTAGTGGCAAAATATGGACACATTTTTTGCTTTGCTTCACTTTAATAAATTCTTCGGCAGCAGACCTTTGCGTTTGATACTTATTTCAAGGTGATACCTTAATCTGTTCCCCAGAGATAATGTATAAAAACAAACGAAGATTATAACAAAGTGATCCCACAAGGGAGGTTTTTTCCTTTTTTAAAACCCTCAAATTAAAAAAACAGCAATAAATTATAAATTAACGCATGAAATACTTGAATTACATTATTACGACAATGACCCGTGCATTACAATAAATTCCGAAATGTAACAGAATATTCAGTGGAAGCTTTCACTTCGCAAACGAAACGCTTTCATTTTTATTTCTTTTAATGACTATTCGGTCAATAAATCTTTCGTGAGCTAGCTGACAGACAAAAAATTAAACGTGTTATCTGTTTGATATTTTTAATCGAAATTGTCTAGAATGTTAAGGAGCTATGTTAGGAGGAAGAGGAAGAGGTAGACCTAAGCAGAAATGGATGGATTGCGTGAAAAGCGATATGTGTAAGAGGGGAGTGAGCGAAGAAATGGTATATGATAGAGGAGTATGGAAAGAGAAAACATATTGCGCCGACCCCAGGTGACTGGCAGAAGGGCAAGAAAATGATGAAATGATGATGTTAAGGAGCTATGTTGAGATTTGAGTACCAAGAGAATGTTACGGTGCCGCTGAGTGTGAGTACCCATACTTAAGTTAACATACTTCACTATGCCCACTAAAACCTCCAGATGCAGCCTATAGTAATTTCACAATTTCGTTGTAGAAAGATAGCGGCGTATGAGGCCCATGAGATAGTCATTCTGTATTTTCGAACAGTATTGGTTTTGAATGTATATTATTTTTTGTGTTTCAATGTTTTTGGGATGATCTCGTTAATTATAATTCCAAATCCGTCGGAGTTGCAGCGCCTTAATGAAAACAGCGGCTTGGCTGTGCTTGTTGTCGTCCATGAGCGATCTTCATCTGCTGACAAGGGCAATAAAAAAAGATGACTTCGATTCTTTTATTTGAAATTTTTAGGCTCATCTCTACTGCATTTCGAGAGCTAAAGTGAGCTCTAAGTTGTCTGTCTAAGAGTGAGCGTAATGTTTGAATGAAATCCCATTTCCAGTGTATACTGGAATATCTGAGATAACCTTTAAAGGAAATTTTAAAAGAGTTACGTATGGCAAGTTACAGCTTGTCAACAAAACCTATGTCCTTGAAGTCAACTCGCCGAATATCATAAGCTTCTAAACAAATAATAAAAGATTAAAATCTTTCAAACTCAAATCACGAACTAGAATAATTACAATCAACATTAAATTCAACGTACAAAATACCGACAAATACGTAAGCCTAGTGATTGTACGCGCAATATATATTTTAATTATCGATCCAGGCTAGGTCAAGACTTGATCACCTCGGAGCGAATACTCAGTCTGTTACAGTCTAGTTAGCAAGATTGTGTGAATACCCCATTAGTTCGTTTTTTTCTACCTAGTCTGATAGTCTTAATTTGTTGTACACAGATAATTAATAACGCGATTGACAAACGAAGGTGGGCCTTACAGATATGTTGTCTGTGAATCTGGTAGCTATATAGCTTCAGTGAGTTTATCAAAATTAGCATATATTTTTACTAGTCTATGCTTTTTTTTTCGTCTAACATTCCATATGTGCTATATTTGAAAATATGGTATAAATCAAGGACCTCGTTGTAAAATACAAATTACTTATCACCTTCTCTCTAATCTCAGGGCCTACTCCGAACTATTGAGAAAGCTCGGCTATTATGGTATTCTGTTTTTTTTTCTTCCTACCTATGCTGTAAACCTTGAGAGGCTATTTCAGCTTCTCCTTGAGGTGTAGGGAGGCTCAAACCGGGAGTGTTGCTAACACTGGCCCTAGCAAGAGCAGTGCTTCGCTGAATCTACCACCGGATCGGAAACGCGACCCACTGAAAAGATCCGGCAAGAAACTCAGTGGGCTGTGGGTTAATTTACTCATCGAGCCCTTAGTCGCAACCGACGGATTCGGCGAGGACGGTGACCGGTTCGTTATTAATTTTATGCGAATGTTATAACGTTTTATAGTTTGGCCACGAATATTGACGTGCTCATTAAGACATTTAGTAGAAACCCTATTCCGAATTTAATGTGAGAATTCTACTTATTTTTACTAAACTTGATAAGCCTAATTAATTTTGGTGTCGTATAAGCAAGTAATCATGGTAAGCAATAGTCTGAATAGTTTTCAGTTAGGGATAAAACGCCGGATATGTTTATAGAAAAATACAGTTTTTCCAGAGTTAAATACCAACGTACCTAATTTTGATAACTTATTCAATGATAGAAGCAGGAAGAGGAAGGAAGGAATGTCAATTGTAAGCCCGCGCGCCACTACCATCCTGCTTCATGCGCCACCCGCAGCATCAAGTTCTTTTGTTCGAAGCGTTTGTTCTTCCAATTCAGTTAAATCTTCCATTTTATTTTTCAAGGTAAGATTCGGTATTTATGTTAGTATGTATTGACTACGTACTTAGGTTCATAATTTCCCTTTGTCAGCAAAGGATACTTGGAATTATTGCCTATCAAGATATTCGGGTAAGGTAAGCCTTTGCGTAAGATTATCAATCGTCAATTATTCCGTCAAACATATCGCGTTAGATTTCTTGTTAATAATAAATTGGTATCATCTAAATGATTATGTTAGTATGTATTGACTACGTACTTAGGTTCGTAATTTCCCTTTGTCAGCAAAGGATACTTGGAATTATTGCCCATCATATTCGGATGTAAGCCTTTGCGCAAAATTATCTATCGTCAATTATTCCGTCAAACATATCGCGTTAGATTTCTTGTTAATAATAAATTGGTATCATCTAAATGATTATGTTAGTATGTATTGACTACGTACTTAGGTTCGTAATTTCCCTTTGTCAGCAAAGGATACTTGGAATTATTGCCTATCAAGACATTCGGGTGTAAGCCTTTGCGCAAAATTATCTATCGTCAATTATTCCGTCAAACATATCGCGTTAGATTTCTTGTTGATAATAAATTGGTATCATATAAATGAGCCTTTAGATATTCGAAAATTTAAAAAACACGATTGATAATTTAAGATCCAACGTCTCCATTTTAAAACGAGCTTGTTGCGAAACGGACGTCTGTAAATAATGTTACTTTGTCACGCTGTAAATCGAAGCTATTAATCTTAAAACAAATAAAATTCGATTCTCAAAAGTACCATATATGGTCTCACACACTTTTTAGTTGTCTTTCAACGGAAGATTTTTATTTCATTCAGTTAAACTGATTGCCTAATGTTCAGTATCAGACAGACGACAGACGGTAGGCAGCGGCTAGACTCTGTCCCTGGCATTGCTGAAGTCCATGGGCGACGGTAACGACTCACCATCAGGTGGGCCGTATGCTCGTCTGCCTACAAGGACACTAAAAAAAAAGACGACAAAGTTCTCCCATCAAATTGAGTATGCTCAATAGATTGACGGTTCCTAATGTAGTTGTACATAACCAGCTTAATTTTCCAAAGGTACCGCTATATTATCTGAAAATTTCTCATATACTGTAGAATAAAAACGAAGCTCTGATTTACTATATTTATCGTTTTACAGTTATAGGTATATTATGTAGACCTTAGGCTTTATTATTTGTCCTTTATCTACTTTTTTTTTTTTTTTTTTCCTACCTATGCTGATAGGCTTGAGAGGCTATTTTCAGCTTCGCCCTAACGTTAGTAGGTGAGCTCGCGGGGCTCAACCGGAGAGTTGCTAACACTGACCCTAGCAAGAGCAGTGCTTCGCAGAATCTACCACCGGATCGGAAAGAGTTTCCCTAGCGATATGTATATTCATGAGTGAAAATGCCACCAATATATTTGCGATTATTTGGGCCATACTTTCAATGTCTTTATTGTGAAAAAAAATTAGTTCAGCTATAAATCCAAACCCATCCGCCGAATCCATCGTCGTATTTGACGAGCTCAACGAGAAGGGTGACCGGAGCTTGGAATGCTTAAAAGCACTGATAGTGGATCCGGATAGTGGAACCCTTTTGATCCCACATAATATACGATATGGACTAGAAGAAAAATAAGATATATCTTGCAAGTAATATTTAATAGAAATGCTCAACAAATGTTTTACTTAGAACCACTTGCTGGCAAGCAAGCTTCGTTACTGTCATGAAATATTAGATTGATGACAGATGAAAACATCATTGCTTAGTAAAAGTTTAGCAATAACGTATCTATTAAAAGGGCCTACCCCAGCGCAATGGAGGAAATCCTTAACAAATACATTGAGTAACTCGTTATAAATTAGATAAGTAATATTGATTAGAAACGTGTTGATGTAAGAATATTATAGGGAAAGTTTTCTTATCACATCACAGAGTGATACAGAAATGTAAATATATATACATTTGTGAAATGAAATGAACCTGCTAAAATAAGCACATAAAATAAGACCACAGTTGATAGCCAAACAGTAATAAAATTTAATGATGATGATTTAATGATGAATTAATTTATGACGAATATATCTCACTTGGCCACCGCATCTCAAAGTTAATCGAAAGCTATTGTCTATAGAATCACCTATCGAATGAGATGAGACAGACTATGTCATTTACAGTATACAAAAAACAAGTATTTATTGCTTAGTCGGGCAGACGGGCTAACGGCCCCACTAGTATTATGTGTTTACCGGAACCCATAGACAGCAACAACGTAAATGCCACCACCCATCTTGAGACAGAACTTCTAAGTCTCAGGTTTTATAGGCAACGGCTGCTCCACCCTTCAAACCGAAACGCACCACTGCTTCGTGATAGAAATGGGCAGGGTGGCGAATAGATAACCTACAGTTGGGTGCACACGGAATTTTTCTGCAGGTTTTCTTTGTATTCGTTATTTAACACCCGGGTGTTCATACGGTACATTTTCATTCGTCTAAGCTGGTGGGCGAGCAAAGGCTCCGCCAGGAGGATTTGCTAACAGCTACCCGAGCGCCTCCAAAGGAGACCTAACGACTCAAGAGTAGCTGTTTCGCGAATGAATCTACTACCGGATCGGAATCGCGAGTCGCTGAGAAGATTCGGCGAGAAACTATGCGGGCTGATGTTTGGGTTAGGTTGCATGTCGAACTCTTTGCCGAGTTCGACCAGTACGGTTACCGGGGTTCCTACTCCTAGTTTTAGAGCTAAAGGTGTCTAATGCAAGAGTTATTGGATCTGATGAATCTGTAAGGACGTGTCTAGGACGTCGATGGTGACTGGCTTCTACGTGATCAGGATTCGGGGAGTAGTCAGCGGCGGCAACGATAAGGCGATTTTCATGACGTAAAACGAACATGTGAACGAGACAGAGCTATACTATGCGCCACTGCAACGTTAAAGTTCATTCTCTGCTTGACAAGTCCGTTGAGTATTCGTTTAAGCGCCTGAGCGGTATACGATTTTTTGCAGTACACACGACATGTGAACGGTTCTATGTACAGTGCGTTTTAAATAAGAATGTGCGCGTCTATGACCACGATCTGTCAAAACTCAAAAAATATTAGTATAGAAAGCAACAAAAAAATTTTTTTTCAACCCCTTCAATTTGAGCCATGCTACACGAAGCCAGAGCTTTAAAAAACAAACCAACCAAGTCCTATTTAATATACCAATTATACAATTCACTCGGTTTCGAGGTATTGAGGCTACCACCCCACAATTGTGACGGATTCTTTAGAGTAGATATGACACTTAATAAAAGGTAGGGCAGCAGACGAAAACGTGCGCCAACTAAACACAGTAATTGATAAATGAACCCGCGAATTCGTGGCCTCAATCACAAAAAACGACAGGCAGAGGGAGATTAACCATGTCAGATATCTCGAAAATGAATACCGGAAACGAGAGTTAATAGGAGGCGATGATCATTTTAATTTCTTTATAAACACACGTAATACAATTATAATTTTTAAGCTATTGCATAGCTTGTATCGCGGGCTTTGAGCGCGGCGACCGAATCAAGAAATTCCGTAACGAAAATATCCGATAAAAGATGCTGTTCCACGCATGTTTTTTTTGTTTCATACCAATGGAATTCAACGAATGGAATATTTTAATGACCTAATTATTGTTTGTAGGGGAAAGCAGCAATGAGGATTATGCCAGCGACGATCATGATCATTGCTTAAGCAGTGTGATGAGTGGATTCACACTGCTTGAGTGGAGTGGAATGGAGTTTTGGGTTAAAAATAAATTTTATTTTAAAATACCAATTTTTTTTACTGACTCTGCCTATATTTTTCGATTTGACAGCTATGACGTCACAATATGGCGTAGGTCCATGCACATTCTTAATTAAAACGCATTGTACAATGTATGTGACACTATTCATTCGTTAAACGTATACTGCAAATAAATGTGCAGAACAATGCCGTGTGAACCCAACCTGTGCGGCCTCTCAAGACGCCCCAACCACTAATGAATTAAAAATGATTTATGTTTGCTTAATAATCGAAATTCGACAATCATTACTGACACCTCAAAACTCATTATATGTATGTACATTTTCTCTTTTGTTTTATTATTTACACACCCAAGAAGAGAGAAGTACAAATAAAATGCATAATATGTACTTCCTTTGTTATTCAAACGTTTGTTATAATTTTGAAAAAAATCTACCGTTTTACGTAAAAATTACACTACTTATAATGTTTGAATTGCCCTATTTGCACTTAAATATGTTGATTTGGCTATGTACGATCTGTGAATTAATTATTAAGATTTTATCTATATATCAATACGTGAAGCAAAAACTTTGTACCCCATTTTACGAAAATTGACTTAAAATAAACTTATAGACAATATAGAGAAGGAGCTCAGAAAGTTCATTTTTTTTTCTGCATTATAAAATACAATAAATAAATAAAAAGATTACACACACTACCATGACGTGATAGACACAAGCACGCATGCATACTATTTGTTTATTGTCAAACTTTTCACTGCTTATAATCTGTCGTCAAATCGAGAATAGATCAAATATTGTTTGTCTTTATTAATATTTAATTTTGTCTAAAGTGTAGTCTTGACAAAATCTGTGACTATAGAAGTATAATATCATTGTTATGTCAATTCTTTGACAATAGAATCATAATAGTGTACAAACTTATAATTTCAATTAATTATAGTGGAATTTTCACTATCACTACCACTAATACGTTTAAATCGTTAATTTCGATTCGTTATAAGTAAGGATGGGAGGAATGCGTCGCGGCAACAGTAAAGTCATTCAATCGACCAACGATTCGAGAACATGCCCAAAGCAATTTTACAATTAAGGATCACGCGCACCGCTGTAATTTCGCGCATCCTATAACAATCACGTGCTTGAGGGTTGAGTTTAACGAGATCACACAGCAACTGTTGGCGGGTCACATGACTTCACTGATTTCCTTGGCGTGAGTGACGTAAGGAATGGGTCATGCAAATCTTGCTGTTACAATACAATATGCTTTTATGCAATGCGGTTTTACTAGTTAGAAAAATTTTGAAACTATTTACTCAAAACGATCGTGGTAAAGCGATATCGCACCCGGTTCGAATTTCAGTAATATCTATACTAATACAGTCAAACCTGGATAAGCGAGAGTTCAAGGGAGCACAATCTCATTCTCGCTTAAAGAGGTTTCTCACTAACCCGAGTTTCTCGCTAATGCTCCGTCTGAATTGCATTTCGCGATTTTCCGGATTCAAACGCATTCACTATTTTAAGTTTATCATTTAATGACAGTACTTTAATTTTTCGTTTTGACATGATGCAGAACAAAACTTTCCTTCGCAATTGATTAACGATAAACTGAGTAAGTCCGACAAACAGGACGGTACACAGGCGCACGCGTCCATTCGAAAAGAATGCGATAAAATAACAACGTTATTTAGTTCCACGAAATAGAATAGGTTCAATATTGACGAGAAAACAATTCAAAAACAATGGAAGGAAGTTCCGCAAAAGTTAAGAATGAGTTATAAAATAGCAGATGTTAAATTTGTAATTAGTTTTTTCACTTGTTCCTCCTAAATAATATAAATAAATAAAGCTCGACTGTCGCTTATAGAGGTATAGATAAGTAGCAGTCTCACTTACGGAGGTCCATGAGGGAAAAACGACTCTCTCTTACAGAGGTTTCTGTTTCTCGCTAATAGAGGTTTTGGGAGCTTAAAATGACGGTTCCTGGCTATTACTCTCACTTATAGAGTTTTCGCACTTATCCAGTTCTCACTTACCCAGGTTTGACTGTATATAAATCTACAGTGATTTTTACGGATCTTCCGTTATAACTACTGAACCATGCATCCGATTGACTTGGAACTTGGTATCCATATAGAAAATACATGTACTTAATGGATAGGCTAATATTTAATGAGTGTTGGACTCCCTACACCAGTTGCGGGGGCGTAAATGATGAGAATCTTTGTGGGAGTGAGAAGAAAATAATGTTAATTTTAAATGCCCAGCGAAGCGGATGGGTACAGCTAGTTTTTTCTAAAAGAACTAACAGGTAGATACAGAAACGTGACGAGTCAGTAGTTCACCAATAATTTAAAAATTTTAGAATGATGTTGACAAGCTGTTATCGTATCGATATCATATAGATATCGGAATCGATAGGTGGGTTAAAAGAGAATTTATAGGACGGCAGGGTTTATAAGTTATCAATCGAAGCACATGGTGGTCGTGGTTGCGGCCATCACCGATCTACGAGAACAAAGACCTATCTATTCTTACTGGTGGTAGGAACACTTGTGAGTCCGCGCGGGTAGGTACCACCGCCCTGGCCTATTTCTGCCGTGAAGCAGTAATGCGTTTCGGTCTGAAGGGTAGAGCAGCCGATGTAACGATACTGAGATCTTAGAACTTATATCTCAAGGTGGGTGGCGCATTTACGTTGTAGATGTCTATGGGCTCCAGTAACTACTTAAGGTGGGCTGTGAGCTCGTCCATAAACAAAAAATCTAGGCAAAGGCCACATAGGTCGAATACCACAATCGCAGATGTCATGATGGAGCGAGGTGGAATCCTGAAGACGGCTAGACCTAGATGATAAGACGCTCGATGCACTCGTATCAACCGAAGCGATCGCGAGTGTTGAAATTTCACTAGGTCTATTCACTGGTCCGGCGTCTGTGGGACGGCGGGATGGATGTAATGTGCTTTGCGTCAACCCTGTCCCGTCGTGTCAATAGCCCCGACTGGGCTCCGGCCCGGTCCGTGGTAGGGCGCCAGCTGTGAGCGGCAGGAGCTCAGTGAGGTTCAATTCCCACATACGGGATCCGGCGATTTTCTCCTGTGGAAGAAAAAAGAAATGTCTAAAAAGGTCTATTCACTATGTGATATTTTAATCCAATGCAGAGTACATATTTTAAATAAATGCATACATACTCGTAATACATTATATAATTCTAATTTTTTTATATATCGTAATTCATAAATTACGTTGTTGTATTTATGATATATCGTCTGCTGATGTGCACTAAAAAAACGTGTTTACGTAAAACTGCATTGTAAGAATAATAATAAAAAATTGTAATAATTGTTTCATAAGAAAAATATTACGTATGACACAAAAATCAGGTCATATTTTGATTTTAATCAGATGGTTTCATTCATAATATATCTTGCTTTATATTTGTTTCTAATTATGTGGCTGTACTTAAATTTGTATTTGTTTACATTGTACCGTTTTTTATGCTGTAATAGTGACATTTACTGACATCTCAAGCTTGTAGTTGAAACCCAAATGGTTAGGCAAAGGAAAATGTAATTATTTGGGGGGAGAGAAAGCGGTCCGCAGGGCAATGCTGCTGATGAGTTGCTCGCTCCGGGCATTTCATTATTCCAATAATTGTTACGTTATAATTCTCCTTGTAAAAATGAATATATAAAAAAAATCTAATATATATTTTTTTTATCTAATATTTATGCCCGCTGAGTTTCTTGCCAGTTCTTCTCAGGACGGAGGCTAGTTTTGTTAATTATCGGTAGTTCTTTTTGACGTTCGACAATTATGTACTTTCATTTATGTTGAATAATAGTTATTTTTTATTTGATTTGATTTGATGGGTGAGCCGGAGGAGGAAGGAAATGCACCATGTAGTATAACAGATATAATTCACTATCTCCCAGTTTTTTTATGAACTCTGCAAGGCAAAGATTACACAACGTGACTAGCACTGCTAGTCATAACACATCAGATATAAGATTGAATCTAAAACAGTTTTTATATAACAGCTTTTATTTCCAACCTTTCCTTTACCTTCCCAACAATCAAAACAAAAAAAAAAAAAAATCGAAGGGTGAAAGGAGATTTGGTTTAAGCGACATTTCGCTTAATACGCGATCTTTGTGATTAAAGGTGCGTTTTATTTGGTATTAGCATCAACAGTCCGATGTTTTTAATTGAACTTCAATTATTATGTTTACTCCAATTCAAATACCTGAAGAAGTTTCTTTTAATGATATTTTTCCTAAATTTTAAACTTTAAATTATGGCTCTCATGTAAAATTGCAAAAATGACGCTTAAACCCTTTAATTAAGGCCTTTCACCCCTCCATATAGTTGCTTCGTGAAAACACAATCAAAAAACACACCTGCACGATAGTTTCAACGGACTACAAATTGTATTGACCGTACGCGATTTGCATAATGTGAACACTAGGAACAAACATAGGCTTGCGTTGCCGGCGGCTCGAATTAAGAAAATAAGCAGCTCTTTTTTTGGGGGGCTGGGTGTGCAACTTTTCAACAAGATCCCGTTTGGGATCCCCAAGGAACGTTTGTGCAACAAGGCATATTATAAAGTTAAGGATTAGGTTTTTACTAGATGGCACTACGTGGGAATGAGGTGTTCGATCCTGGCCTTTTCATTTTTCATTATTATTATTATTTTGTAATTGTATTTTTTAACTTGTTTTTTCGTTTATTGCAAATATTGTTACTTATTTAAAAAAAAATTTTTTTTTGAGAAAAAACAAAAAGAAAAGCCCGCTGAGTTTGTTTCCCGGTTCTTCTCAGGACTGTGGCTTTTTTTGGAACCGGTGGTAGAGTTAACATTGTTATTTATATTTTGACATTCAACAAGTGTGTTATACTGACATCTAAGTTGAAAAAAATTATTTTGAATTTGAATTTGTATCACTACATATTTCCTACGATAAAAAAGTAGGTTACCATCGTTAAACTTTATAATATCCTTACAGCTTGCTTCTTTACGACCCGTTGAGTAAGTTCAATAAACGTCTTCACAATCGGTCGTTATGCATTAGTCTGTTAAACAGTCGAAAGGTCAGCCGATGAAATCATCAATACAAATTAGTGGTTACGACCATGGGCATAATTGAATTCCTCTCAATCTTTTACATGTGCTTTATTTGTTCACCGTACCCTTGAATGTGTGGTGGAATATTTTTATTTCAATACGCTTTTATTAGCTTCAGACGTATGTATGTTTGTAACGGAATCTTTGAACATGATTTTGACCCCCTTCAAAACGTCGGATTAACTCGAAATTTGGTATACCTATTAAGGACTGATTACAATTCAATATTTAAAAAAAGTGAAAAAAATAAAAAAATTGAAATTCAACTAAAAAATGAAAAAACAATGGGGTGCATGGTATAAGTAGTTATAAATATTTTATGAACAGATATGAGTAGAAGGGTTATTTTGATAATATCCTGAAAAGCAACCCACGCTTTTTTACAAAATCATTTTTTCTTACACTATTTTTAATTCAAATATATTAAAATTTATTTTCTATTTTTTTGTTGGATTTTCTATAAAAGCGTATTTTGTTAGTTTTTTTTAATTATTATTTATTTGCAATCGATCTTTGCCTGATACCATCTAATGTTCTGTAACTAGAGCATTCTTAAGTCTATGTATGACGTTACTAAAAAAGTACATAAGATTACATGTCAATTGAGTTGTAAACAAAAGCCTTCAAACGTGTGTTAATTTACGATGAACATCGTGTATTTAAGCAAGATCACAACTGACCTTACTAGTGCTTCACTTGACATGGACTTTATTACATATCATTAAAGCTCTGAATTGCAATTACCCCAAAATTAAATTACAGATTCCATTGAAATTGGGTATTTTAATATTCCGACCACGAGGAATGCACTGTTTATTGTCCTTAAAGCAAACAGAATTACAAATAGATTGGAATCGTCAGGTGTCATAATAGTTTCTTTGGCCTATTGTGGCCTTAACTTTGCTACTGATCACATAATATATTGTAACGTACTTCAACAGTAATAAAAATGATTTGATACTTTTGTTGAATTGAATTTGTGTCTGTGATGTCTGAAATAACTTATCAATGACTCTCTGGGCACAATTTAATTTTGTTATCAATTCGAAAGAAGTATGTAAAAGTAAAAAGTTTAAGTAACACAAAAATATACTGTCAGTTTTTTGTTTAGTACAAGTTTCAAATAGTACAACTTACAAGAATTTCAAAACGTATTTCGATTAATTAAAGTATACGTAAATTTAAAAAAGTTGTCCGTGGTCACGAAAACTGTATACCTAGTATTTGAAAAGTCGTAAATAAAATAATAACAATAAAAAACGCAAGATGAAAGCGGAAAAAAAGTTTAATTATATCTGCGACTGGGGGAAATCGCAGAAAATACTAAAAGGATTTTTTCTCGAAAGACCTTTGCTTATCAAGCGCGGTTACATGGTCTGTCGCCCTCCAGCCTACCCCCGAGGGTAAGCAAATATTCAACATCCGAACGGTCTGTAGCCTTTCCGGAATCGCAGTCGAAACCCCACACAAGAAAGGCACACCTAGCCAGTGCCATAACTGCCAATTATACGGGCATTCTTCCCGTAACTGTCACGCGCGCCCCCGATGCGTCAAGTGCTTAGGCGATCACGCCACGGCCCTATGCACTCGCGATCAAAAAACCGCGACGGAACCGCCTAGCTGCGTCCTGTGTCGAACACAGGGTCACCCCGCAAATTACCGCGGATGCCCCCGAGCCCCTAAAATAAATCGACGCGTCGCCCGCCAAAACCGCCTCCGAGCTTCCGGCCCAGACATCAAAGCCTCGGCACCCTCTGTGTCGCAGGCTAAGCCAGCGTTCGTTCCGGCGCCGGTGCCCAGTGTCTCGGCCTGGGCGAAACCGCTGCCGTACACGAACACGGCTACAACTCCCTCCTCTGCAATTCGTCCCGCCCCCGCGACTCGTCCCTCTCCCGCGACTTGCCGTCCGACCGCGTCCGACAATCTCGCTTTAGCGATCGACTTCTTTCAGTCGATCAACTTTGAGCGCGTTAACGCTTTGGGCGACGCCATTCGCGCTGCCTCCACTGCACAACACTTTATCGCCGTTGTGCAAGAATACGCCGACGTATACGCGTCATTAAATACGTACGTCCTCCCCTCACTCCGCCGGTAATCAATGGCGTATATAAGTAGAATAAAGCCCCTATCCGTAACGATAGGATTTTTTAACGCTTACGGTCTCGCAAATCAACGTGATCAGGTTTCTGACTTTTTGCGTGACCATCAAATTGATATCTTTTTAGTGCAGGAGACCCTACTTAAGCCCGCGCGCCGTGACCCTAAAATCGCGAACTATAACATGGTCAGGAACGACAGGCTCTCTGCTCGTGGTGGTGGTACCGTCATTTACTATAGAAGAGCCCTGCATTGCGTTCCGCTCGATCCTCCCGCGCTCGCTAATATCGAAGCATCAGTGTGCCGAATCTCACTGACGGGACACGCGCCGATCGTTATCGCGTCCGTTTATCTTCCACCGGATAAGATCGTTCTAAGCAGTGATATCGAGGCGCTGCTCGGCATGGGGAGCTCTGTCATTCTGGCGGGCGACCTGAATTGTAAACACATCAGGTGGAACTCACACACTACAACCCCGAATGGCAGGCGGCTTGACGCGTTAGTCGATGATCTCGCCTTCGATATCGTCGCTCCGCTAACCCCGACTCACTACCCGCTAAATATCGCGCATCGCCCGGATATACTCGACATAGCGTTATTAAAAAACGTAACTCTGCGCTTACACTCGATCGAAGTAGTTTCAGAGTTAGATTCAGACCACCGTCCCGTCGTTATGAAGCTCGGTCGCGCTCCCGATTCCGTTCCCGTCACGAGGACTGTGGTGGATTGGCACACGCTGGGCATCAACCTGGCTGAATCTGATCCACCATCGCTCCCGTTTAGCCCGGACTCTACCCCGTCTCCTCAGGATACCGCTGAAGCCATAGACATCTTAACGTCACACATCACCTCGAAATTAGATAGGTCATCGAAACAAGTTGTAGCGGAGGACTTCCTTCACCGCTTCAAATTGTCCGACGATATTAGGGAACTCCTTAGAGCTAAGAACGCCTCGATACGCGCCTACGACAGGTATCCTACCGCGGAAAATCGAATTCGAATGCGTGCCCTACAACGCGACGTAAAGTCTCGCATCGCCGAAGTCCGAGATGCCAGATGGTCTGATTTCTTAGAAAGACTCGCGCCCTCTCAAAGGTCTTACTACCGCTTAGCTCGTACTCTCAAATCGGATACGGTAGTAACTATGCCCCCCCTCGTAGGCCCCTCAGGCCGACTCGCGGCGTTCGATGATGATGAAAAAGCAGAGCTGCTGGCCGATACATTGCAAACCCAGTGCACGCCCAGCACTCAATCCGTGGACCCTGTTCATGTAGAATTAGTAGACAGTGAGGTAGAACGCAGAGTCTCCTTGCCACCCTCGGACGCGTTACCACCCGTCACCCCGATGGAAGTTAAAGACTTGATCAAAGACCTACGTCCTCGCAAGGCTCCCGGTTCCGACGGTATATCCAACCGCGTTATTAAACTTCTACCCGTCCAACTCATCGTGATGTTGGCATCTATTTTCAATGCCGCTATGGCGAACTGTATCTTTCCCGCGGTGTGGAAAGAAGCGGACGTTATCGGCATACATAAACCGGGTAAACCAAAAAATCATCCGACGAGCTACCGCCCGATTAGCCTCCTCATGTCTTTAGGCAAACTGTATGAGCGTCTGCTCTACAAACGCCTCAGAGACTTCGTCTGATCCAAGGGCATTCTCATCGATGAACAATTCGGATTCCGTACAAATCACTCATGCGTTCAACAGGTGCACCGCCTCACGGAGCACATTCTTGTGGGGCTTAATCGACCAAAACCGTTATACACGGGAGCTCTCTTCTTCGACGTCGCAAAAGCGTTCGACAAAGTCTGGCACAACGGTTTGATTTTCAAACTATTCAACATGGGCGTGCCGGATAGTCTCGTGCTCATCATACGGGACTTCTTGTCGAACCGCTCTTTTCGATATCGAGTCGAGGGAACCCGCTCCTCCCCACGACCTCTCACAGCTGGAGTCCCGCAAGGCTCTGTCCTCTCACCCCTCCTATTTAGCTTATTCGTTAACGATATTCCCCGGTCGCCGCCGACCCATTTAGCTTTATTCGCCGACGACACGACTGTTTACTATTCCAGTAGAAACAAGTCCCTAATCGCGAAGAAGCTTCAGAGCGCAGCCCTAGCCCTAGGACAGTGGTTCCGAAAATGGCGCATAGACATCAACCCAGCGAAAAGTACTGCGGTGCTATTTCAGAGGGGAAGCTCCACACGGATTTCCTCCCGTATTAGGAGGAGGAATCTCACACCCCCGATTACTCTCTTTAGTCAATCCATACCCTGGGCCAGGAAGGTCAAGTACCTGGGCGTTACCCTGGATGCATCGATGACATTCCGCCCGCGTATAAAATCAGTCCGTGACCGTGCCGCGTTTATTCTCGGTAGACTCTACCCCATGATCTGTAAGCGGAGTAAAATGTCCCTTCGGAACAAGGTGACACTTTACAAAACTTGCATAAGGCCCGTCATGACTTACGCGAGTGTGGTGTTCGCTCACGCGGCCCGCACACACATAGACACCCTTCAATCTCTACAATCCCGCTTTTGCAGGTTAGCCGTCGGAGCTCCGTGGTTCGTGATTAACGTTGACCTACACGACGACCTGGGCCTCGAATCTATCCAGAAATACATGAAGTCAGCGTCGGAACGGTACTTCGATAAGGCTATGCGTCATGATAATCGCCTTATCGTAGCCGTCGCTGACTACTCCCCGAATCCTGATCATGCAGGAGCCAGTCACCGTCGACGCCCTAGACACGTCCTTACGGATCCCTCAGATCCAATAACGTTTGCACTAGACGCCTTCAGCTCTAGGAGCAGGCTTAGGGACCTCGGTAACCGTACTCGTCGAACTCGACAAAGAGTTCGCCGTGCAACCTAACCCATGAATCAGCTCGCTGAGTTTCTCGCCGGATCTTCTCAGCGGGTCGCGATTCCGATCCGGTAGTAGATTCATTCGCGAAGCAGCTACTCTTGAGTTGTTAGGTCTCCTTCGGAGGCGCTCGGGTAGCTGTTAGCAAATCCCACCCCTCCTGGCTGAGCCTTTGCTCGCCCACCTGTCCTGGTGAAACTGGAAAGGCCCCCGGGCCACCAGTAACCCTTCAATCATAAAAAAAAAAAAAAAAAAAACATGGTCTGTGCACATGTAATGAATTACATGAAAGCTTATTATTCAAAGCCACACGTTGTGTGTTCTGCCTTAAAGTTGCATACAAAAAAGGAACGCACAGAACAATATAAAAATCTTATAGAATAGACATGATTCGAATTATTTCAATTTTAATAAATTCAACTTTTTTTTTAAACGTTCAGTAACCAATAACATTCGTCATAAAAGGAAGCATTCGAAATTTAAATGGAATCCAACATCTAAAACACATTTTTGTGATTATATTCTGCAACAAAGGTGCAGTAGTGTTGTGTTCAAGAGTCATATCTTCTTAAATATTTTATTTTATTATTAAACCTTAGAAACATACAGACTTTAACTCCAATGTTATATCGTGCAGCATATTGTGTAATATTGATCCCGATGCCTGTATCTCTTCTGGTACTTCATAAGGCAAAACTTCTTTTTTTTCTTGTAGCATAGTCTCCATTGACCCAACTAATGTAGTTACTACTGCCTTCAGAGAACAATGTGAATGACACCAACCTCCTTCATACCTTAGGTTGGAGTCTTAGTTGGAAACGTTTACCCCATTCTTCAAATGGTTATCCTCTTGTTCCGACTAGATCAATGAGTTCCGTTGGGCCAAAAGTTATCAAAATGTTGTTGAGAACCCGTGTTGAATTTCAAGTTGTGATCCACTGAAAATTAAAATTGAAATTGCGATAAAAATAAGGACAGTAGAAAGAGGTACTAAAGAAATATATCAGTTAAGGTCATTGAAGAATTAGAAAACACTATATTGAACTATTGTATGAAGGATAAAATATAAAGTGTTATTTCCGAACTCTTGCAATGCTAAATTCGACAACAGCTAGTCCGTGGGTCCTGTTTTAATTGTATGTTAATGAAGAATGCTCGTCTCCGGTACCGACTCCAAAAACAGCATTTTAGTTCATTGATTATTTTAGACGTATTTTATTCTTGAAGTTCGTTTATAATATAATGATTTTTAGAAGATGCTATCAACGGTTGGAACTTCAAAGATATCCTTTCACCTTCAGTGGGAGCGAAACGGGCGGACACCAAGACCATCAAACATTTCAATGATTACTTTAACTCAATCCAATGTATTTTACTGCAGATTAAACCGGTATAAAATAGAGTCTACTTTTATTTCAACATCCCCTTTATCGCGTTTAGATATTAATAGCAAATATTAGAAAGCCTAGTGTAAGAGTTGAGGGTATTACTTTTATATAGAATATTGCTCTATTGGAATTGAAAGGCGCATTTTTGGAGCCCAACCGAAAATAAATTCAAGCAAAAAAGACGGGACCACATTACAAACGGACTCGAATGAACAAAACTAGAATCAACGTAATCGATTTAGTTACCGTGAAGAGCTGAAAAGAAATAAAAATTGGAAAGAGAAAAAGCATGTAGGTAGTCCGTATCCGTACTACCTAGAACCAATACAGTTTATGCACAGTGTGCCGTCGAGTGGGGGCCAGGGAGGCGGATCTCGCCCAAGCCCTGGCCCTCTAAGTGTTTCGGGTCCCCCTCACATGTCGGTCTGGGGACCGGCAAAGGGGGCCTAAGAAGACGACGTGCAAGCTGCTCTGCACGCGTTTTACGCAAGAGCATCCGGGTGATGGAAGGCCGGCTATCCTCGGCCCACGCTGGTTCTGGCCCAGCGGGGTATTCCGTAGGGTAACCCACTCTAACCGGCGCCATCTAGGCGGGCTTCGGACAGTCTGCCGACCGAGAGGGCTGGTGGTCGTGGCGCCGACGACCGCCAGTCCGGCGTCCCGAGGGGGAGGGTGATGGGAGAGATGTGCTCCGCACTAAACGCTTCACTTTCCCCCCTTTGCCTTGTCATGAGTTCTTGTCTCATGCGAGGTTTGGACGTTGGTTGTTGAGCGACAGGAGGTTTTAGTCAGTTCGACTCTGACATACCCCGCCCAGTATCCCCAGAAAAGGGCGGAAGTCCGGCGATTTCCTCCTGACCAAAAAAAAAAAATGCACAGTGCGCTTCCAGAGATCTTTTTTGCCACGCACCATACGGCTTTGGAATGAGCTCTCCCCTCCATGATGTTTTCCGAGCGCTATGACATGTCATTCTTCAAACGAGGCTTATGGGGAGTACTTAATGGTAGGCAGCGGCTTGGCTCTGCCCCTGGCATTTTTGACGTCCATGGGCGACCGTAACTACTCATCATCGGGTGATTTGTATGCACGTCTATCTACAAGGCCAATAAAAAAAGAATCTATTCGAACCACATATTTTTTAAATAAGGCTATAAATGCGCAACCGAAGACTACTGCAGTTATCTGTCTCGATCTCTGAAACGTTTTTGCAAGCATAAAATTTTTGTATATCTACAATTATAATTCCAATGTTCGAAATTAAATCGTAACCATTAAGTTTGGTGACACAAAAATTTATATTAATTTTATGTCTAGCATTTTTTCTTTTGTTAGATGCTCGCAAAAATATCCTTAAAAAAATTATCGTAGAAAATCCGATTAATTTTCAATTATCATTTTATTGTGTAAGCAAAACTTTGACAAACAGAGGCGAAAATGATACTATGCTATTGTATTTATCTGCGCATGAATTTTTGGAACGAAGTTCCTTAATTTCCTTATGGGTGGATGCGGAGGGGCACCTTAACCGGGAAAAAACGTCCTTAAGATTTTTTCTATAAGTATAGTTTGTTATCAACAGATGTCGCACTTAATTCAACAATTCCTGAATCGCGGTGACGAGTTGTTACACAGTTGATAGGCTTCTCGTATTTCTCTTGCTAAATCATAATTACCTGGTGTAGGGGATACCGTGATCATGCAGGCGGTTCCCCCAGGGTGAGGCTGCTCCATCGCACTGCGGAGTCGGAGTGGTCGACCCTTGCGATTATTTTTATTTTTATCAATAAAAAAAATCAAAAAAATCATAATAAAAAATGTATACCCGAATAATTATTTTTTTTTTTTTTTTTTATTGCCTTTGTATGCAGACGGGCATACGGCCCATCTGATGGTGAGTGGTTACCGTCGCCCATGGACTTCAGCAATGCCAGGGGCAGAGCCAAGCCGCTGCCTACCGATGCCTACCGATTTCTTTATACCTCGAATAAAACTTAAAATTAATATTTTTTTATTAAAGAACTTCGTTCCTATCCGGTGTCCACGACACCACACATATTTTTTGGATAGTTGATGGATAGTTTTAAAGACATCAAGCGCCAGTTGAATTTTATAACTGCTTTCCCAACCAGAATTGTATAATTCTATGTAAAACGAATGACAAATTTGTCTAAACAACATCGTGTTCTTTTAATATTTCGTACTATGTAGCAATACTAACAGAACGGTCGGAATGGTTTCTACGAAAAAATACATAATAAGTACGTTTCGCAACAACTTTGACCCGCACAATAATGAGGTTTAAATGGACATATTTATGCATGAATATACAAAGATTAATTCGAGACAATAAAGTAATGTCGGGCTGTTACGAAATAAGATATTTCTAAATTGCTTACTTTTGTAAGGACTGCAATGCGTGACCTGTGTGCTTAGTGCGAGTTTTTATACGTTCTCGATAGCGTAAAAGTTAGCTCATATTTGTATGGAATGGGATCGTTTGCCTACGTTTGCCGTTAGGGGCGCTGTTCCAACTGCATATATACGAAATTGGCTTAACTTTGACGCTATCGAGAACGTTAAAAAACTCGCACTAACCACATTCCACGAACTCAACGAACGAAACAGAGATTTGTAAAAAAAGTAATTTAGGTTTATTGAGATTCTGATGTGTTTCATAATTTTATTAGCTTTATTTTTTTTATTGGTAACATGGGTGGACGAACTGACAGCCCATCTGGTGTTAAGTAGTCACCGGAGCCCCATAGACTTGAACAACGCAAATACAGCCACTCACATTGAGACGTGAGTTCTAAGTCTTCGTTTTGGGTACAACAGCTGCAAGACTCTTCAAACCCAATCCCATTACTGCTTCACCGCCGAAATATGCTCTATTTTATTTACACGTGTGTTTAACGAATTTTTTCAACGTAATTTTCACATAATTCAAAACGTCCGCTGATCTTGAAATTTTGCATATTTTTCATTGCTATACCTAAACACGTTTCAAGGACTAATGACAATGCAATAATTTTAATATTGCAGTTTCGATCACTAAACTGACCAAGATATAAATTATTTTAAAAAAATACTTATTTAATTTTTACTTCCCGTTGTCGTTAAACTTCCTCATCCTGGGTACGACGTTAAACTTCCTAGTTGCCAACCCGCATGCCCAGCGTGGTGACTTAAGGGCACAAATTTCCCAATGACAGGACACAAAATGCTACGGCCCCCAGTACCCGGCAGCTCTACTATTCCTGGCCACGGTGGTGGTCATGGTAACGGTAGGGCAGGGGGTGCGAAGAATCCCCGGTCGGCAGGCCACCATAAACAACTGACCATTGGCACGTTTAACACCCGGACTTTGAGGCGAGATGAGGATAATTACAGGTGGTAGGGTATTTTGTGAATCGGCACGGGCAGGAACCATCTGAGTAAGAGAATAGCCTCTTTTCTCATATTTCTGCATGTCTATAGGCCGGAGTTCGTACAGGACCGGAGTAACTACTTAACATCGGGTGGGACGTGATATCGTTCATGCATATAATATGTAAGTAAATAAAATCGATTCCTGACGTACCTAAATACAAAACAAGCATTTTACAAAATTCAATTAAATCTCGTCACCGCGTCACTTAAGAATATAGCCTTAAATTTACGTTAAAACTACGGTCTTACAAAAATATGATTGTTATTCAAATAAGTAGTCGCGCGAACAAAACATTGAAGCCGTGAAATTAGTTTTAAATACAAATTTTATCGTTAACACACTTGCTTGAAGTATTTCCTTATTTCTTGACTATTGTTACACTTGAATCCGATGTGGAAAATTCTTCAATGACGGTCTCACGGCATTTTACTCGATTGAAAAAAATTCATACGTATTCAATGACAGCTAACATGTGGTTTGATGTAGGTATTGGTAGTATTGCTAGTGACTCGAAAGATCATGTGTTTAACAGAGGTTGACGAGTTGTGATCTTACACCTTCGTACACATAGATTGCATAGTACCTAGTCAGGTCATAAATTCTGTCACATGTTTAATGTAAAATAATTGAAACAAGTTTATTCATTATGTAACCATTCATATACCAAAATGAACTTAACAAAACATAGATTCTTATGACACTAAAGTTTATTCAAAATGACCTCCGTGATTTTGAATACAGGCCTTCAATCTGCGCGGCCAGTCGTCTATCCCAACACGAACGAGGTCCATGTCAATATCGGCGGCTGCCTTAATCAAGGATGTCTTGAGTGACTCCAAATTGGGATGAGGCTTTGAGCACGCTTTTTCCTCCAAATGTTGCCATATCTTGTAATCTAACGGATTCAAATCTGGACTGGAGGAGGGCCAGTCTTCGTGCCGGATGAAGTCGATTTCACGCGCCGCCAGCCAGTCTTGTGTGCTCTTCGCTCTATGAGCTGGCGCCGAATCTTGTTGGAATACCCAGTGCCTGTTATTGATCATGGTATGAGAAACAGGTTCCACAAGGATCGTCAGGACTGTGTTTTGATACACAACTGCATTCGTTTTTATACCTTTCTCACAAAAATGTACCTCTGTTAAGCCCCAATAAGAAACTCCCAACCATACCATGAGCGAGGATGGAAAATGACCTCGTTGGACACGCGGAATACGGTTGCTCGCTTCTTCACTACTGTGTGCGTACACCTTATCATTTTGTTTGTTGTAGCTCTCTTCTACGGTAAACATTTTTTCATCCGAAAAAAGAATTTCCAGTTATTTTTTTCCCGCGTACCGCTTCAACAAAGCGCGGCATCTCTTCAGTCTCAGGTCCATTAGACGAGCGTTCAAACGATGTCCTGTTTTTCTTCGATATGCCCGAAGCCCTAAGTCTTTATTTAACACCCTTTTCACCGTGGTTCTGCTTAACCCCATCTGAAGGGCCAACAGTTTCTGCTTACGTTTGGGATTTCTTTGAATTCGCACATTCACAGCTTTTATCACTGCTGGAGTCCTAACAGACCGAGAGCGACCACTTCTTGACCTGTCATCTACACTAGAGTCTTCATTGTATCGTTTGATGGTACGATAAACGAATCTTTTGGTTATATTCAAATTTTTCAGTATGTTAAAAATTTGAATTGGCGCGTAACCGCAACGATGCAACGCAATAACTGCAACACGGTCTTCTTTAAGCGTCCACTCCATATTTAAAAATGAGTAAAATTCTAAAAGTATACATTTTTATTTTCATGAACAATTCGAAATTCGAATTCAATAAACTTTTTTGTGCATTTTTTGAGCATTCTAAAAGAAAAGTTTTTACTGTGTGACAATACTTATGACCTGACTAGTTATACATAGATTCTTTGCGATGAGAATTTACTTTCTATTATTACACTGTCTAAAGAAGGGGCGTCCTAAAAGACTTGGATGAACTATGTGATAGAGGACATGCGATAGAAGGGTGCTAATGCAGAGATGACTTGATAATAGACCTGAATGGAAAAATAGGATATGCCGCGCCAACCCCACGTAGTGGGATAAGGGCAAGAAGAGAACTACCCTGTATATTTCTATATATTTCTATAAGGTCATCTTTATAAATGTGGAATAACAGATATACCCAGGCGACTGAGTATGTCGCCGGATTCTGCGAAGCAATGCTCTTGCTAGGGCTGGTTTTAGCAAATTCTCTCAGGTTGAGCCCGTGAGCTGAACTACTCGTCCACGCGAGTCTGGAATAGCTTCGTAGGCTGCTAGCATCTTCGACCCATCTACAACGATAAATAAAATGTATGAAAGAAAGCTGGTTTTATGGTTTATTAAACCTAACACAATAGCAATAAGAACGGGATAATATCCCGTAATTCCCGTAATTTATGTGAAATGTTCAGAATATGTTTAATGTTTATATTATTGTTTAAAAACACAAATGACTGTATAAATTATTAAATATGAATAAAGCATAAATATTAATAATAATTTATATTAAAATTAACAGTATGTACTAATAATTTAATTAAGTATTGTAATTGTTATGCAATGATGTTGTTGGCGCCATCTATTATTAGGCTGTATAATAACAATGTTAGTTAGTATTACTTAAAAGTAATTCATGTAAAATAAATTAAATGATGTAAAATCACTAAAATATGTATTTTGAATATTAAGCTATGTTTTGTGAATTGTTTCGCAGTAATTACATTTGTTTGTATAAAAGAAGTTGTAGTTGCTATAACCATCACAAAATGGCTAATTGTGTAAGAACCACTGAATAACTCAGGCGTGGCTTTTTGTTGAAAACAAGTAATGTTAAAGTTTTATAGAATTGTATTGTATTTTCATTGTAAAAGACCTTATGTGTGTAAACTCTGGCTTAACGCCGACATATACGATACCATTATTGACGAGCGATTTTTAAGATTTTGTAGCTAATAAATGGTCTTATCTAAAATACTATTATCGTATGATGGGAGTGTGTCGGGAATTAAATGTCAAAACTAATTTTAAATAGGTTTTATTTTCGTTACGAAACTTCTTGATCGATCGCCGCGCTCTAAGCCCGCGATAAAAGCTATGCAATAGCTTAATAACTAACTATTAAACATTATTTTATATATATCATATTACATATTATATAATCAAATAATTTCTCGGAGCACAGTCGGGAAATACACAATATAAACCGCAGAAGGTCTCTACGTAAAACCAGAAGTACATTTTCATTTTCAACAATACCTTATGCTATTATTAATACCTACGTACCTACCACACACTTACAATTTGGTCAAAGTCAAATCATGTCTGTTTGTAATATGTAAATATCAATGTCCTCACACCAACAATAGCAATCAGTCACGATATAAACTTCACAAAGCAAGTAACCATTTACGCAAGAGCCTTTCGTATTTAATCCGTTTTTATTTATTTAAAATGAATTTATTGCATTATTCTGTAATTGTTGATGTCAACTTAAACTGGCCTAGGTTTGACACCTGTACAAATTCATTATGTGTTACATGATTTATTATTTTTTATAAATACGTTTATTTCGTTATGAATAAACTTATAGTTGTTATACGTTACCATACGTTAAAGACGGAATTTAGGGTGACCAAACAATTGGGTATTTGTTTCATTTTGTTTTGTTTTTCAAAACGCCGTGAATGGGAGAATAGCAATTAACATTTTTTAATTAATACGCAGTAACACAGTAAGGCCTTAATTAAATGAGGTTCTTCCGTTTACTTTGTCCACTGAAACAAATTTTTAGCCAAGATCCAACCCGGTAACAAAATGAAAATTCCTTGAACAATCTATTTTGTCATAGAGCCTTCGAATATCTGAATCAGTTTTAAATAGGGGGTACATTATTAGAATTATGTTGCCAATAATATCAATGCGGGTGACATTTAATGCTCTAATAATATGCCAATTCTCAGTGTCTCCCGTCCTTAGTCTGAATTGAAATCGATAAAACTAATTTAAATACGATGACGTTTGATGCCAATATTAATTATGTAACTCAGTAATAATCTATATACATATATATAAAAGAAAGTCGTGTAAGTTACACTATTTATAACTCAAGAACGGCTTAACTGATTTGGCTGAAAATTGGTGAGGAAGTAGCTTAGAACCAGGAGAAGGACATAGGATACTTTTTATCAAGTTCCCGTGGGACGTGACATAAAACGTGGTATAACAAAACGCAACTGATATGGAATAACAAAACGCAAGTGACAGCTAAACGTAATATATTCTATGGTTAATTATAGTAGAATTTTGAAGTTGACCGGTTGATGTGAAACAAACTGTGTGGCGGAACAAAGTTCGTCGGGTCCACTAGTCAATAATGAAATTAGATATGCTACAATCGCAACAAAACTCATAATCGCTACATACTTTCATATTAAACTAGTTTTCAGGTCTGTCGAAACTATGACATCAACTACCACGAGCTCGTTGCGGCAAAGGAAATCTCAGCCAGGGTCGGCAAGTTAAATAAAACTTATCAAAGAGGTGCATCCGGGATATTTTAGAACTGAATTTTTCCACTACATTCCTCATGATATATTTAATGTAGTTCAATATACATATTTAAAAACAAGTAACTTTACATTATACATAACAATCGTCTTACAACTTAGGTACAATTACTGGTGGTAGGACCTCTTGTGAGTCCGCGCGGGTGGGTACCACCACTCTGCCTATTTCGGCCGTGAAGCAGTAATGCGTTTCGGTTTGAAGGGTGGGGTAGCCGTTGTAACTATACTTGAGACCTTAGAACTTATATCTCAAGGTGGGTGGCGCATTTACGTTGTGGATGTCTATGGGCTCCAGTAACCACTTAACACCAGGTGGGCTGTGAGCTCGTCCAACCATCTAAGCAATAAAAAATAAAAGGTACATTAGTCTTACAGTTTTGTCCCACACATAGACTAATCGAAAATCTTTGGTGGCAATTATTTTAAAGGTATATATATACACCTTTATATACACAATAGAAGGTACATACCTTTAAAATAATTGCCACTATAGATTTTTATATTTCATTTCAATTTAAATTTTCAAGTTAAACAAAATCTACATTAAATCAGTTACATAGCTAAATCGTGACAAACATGACAAAAATTTTAAAGACGATGGCAGTAAGCGCTGGATTCTATAAGGTCGATTGAGCCTTTCACGAGAATGTGAGCGTGAACTGCAATTTGGAGCAATGAACTTAATGACATTGATTAGCAAGACCATCTGTCAAACGCTCAATGAAGATGGCGATTTACGATATTTATAGACCCTTTAATATGCTTGCTAGACGAAATTTATTAATTCTTTAATAGTGTGCTTAATGCGAGTTTTTTAACTTCTCGATTGCGTAAATGTTAGCTTAAATTTGTATGGAGTTGGAACAGCGCCCCTAAGTTTGCCGCTAGGGGCAACGTTCCAACCCCATACAGATATTCCAGTTACAAGCTAGGTATAAAACTCGCACTAAGCACACAGATATTTTTTTCTATGCACGCATCTCGGAAAGAGCTACTACTGGATATATTTGTTTTTTTTTTCTCTCAGACTCTTGGTCTTTTAACTAAACAAAACAGCACGTATCTTCTATTGTTCTTCTCTTGTTAGTGCTGAGTAAAAATAATACCTATTTAATGTTTAATCTGTTAACTCGCAGTTTATAAAAAAGATATCAGCTCTCTTTATAGAAAATTAAAAAGGGCAAAAAAATATCGTTTTCTTGTTTCATTAGATGAGCACACGATAATTTTTTTTTTCATTACAAACAATTAATTTATCTTCCGGTGTAGGTACTTTATGATTGCTTACTGACAATTAATTATTAATTATAAATCTCAAATAGTAATTAATCCGACCTTAAATAAATCAAAAGTAAAATAATTACTAAGACTGGTAATAAAAACAATTACAAGAGAAAATACTTAATTTAGTTGATTCGTTTTGATTAACTAATAGCATCATTTGGATCTAAAATAAAATGTTTGCTTTAACTGTAATAAGCAAATTGTTGTAAATTTTTAAATCACTCTCAAAAATTATCCTAAGGAATACCTAATTAAAATTCTTTTCTAATTATCGTCTAGTTTACGTAAATAGGTGATTAGATTAAAACGTGGAGCATTTCACATATTTTTTTACCGTATTTAATAACCTATTTGCTTATTAATTTATTGAATAGAGTAACTTTATTTAATTTATTTAAAATTCTTCATTTAATCCCGCTATTATGTTAACGCCTGACTTCAAAGTTAGTGGATTAGAATAATATTGAAAATAAGCATTGCTATGAGCATTTTCGCAGGATCCTTTTTACACGGCGATTGGTTACTCTGTAATACGATACTTTAGAATTACTTTATGTCATCATCATCATCATCTTAGGCCTTACAGCCCAGGGTGGGCCTTAGCCTGGTCCAGTATGTCTCTCCAGACTGCTCTGTTCAGGGCTTTCTCCTTCCAGTTCTTGACGCCGATATTTTTGAGGTCGCGCTCCACGCCATCCAACCATCGGAGTTTGGGTCTGCCACGACTTCTGCGGCCCTCTGGTTTGCCATAGAGCAATTGTCTCGGCATTCTTCTCCATTCGAACCACATGTCCTGCCCATCGTAGGCGTCCAATCTTTATAGTTGTTATGATGTTAGGATCTTTGTAAACATCATACAACTCGTGGTTATAGCGCGTCCTCCATATCTCGTTTTCCTGCACAGCACCGAATATCCGCTTAGAATCTTACGCTCGAACACAAGTAGACGGTTCTCATCTTTTTTGCTGAGTACCCATGTCTCTGAGCCATAAATAAGAATGGGTCTCAGTAGGGTTTTGTATAAAAGAATTTTGATATTTCGTGACAGAATTTTGGAACAGAAATATTTAAGCAGGCCGAAGTAGCATTTATTCGCCGACAGTATTCTCTTAACTATTTCTGCTGTTATATTATTATTATTCGTTATCAGAGAACCAAGATATACAAATTCATTCACAGATCCAAAAGTATTCTGGTCAATATTTTTAGGCGCTGTGTCCTCACGTAAGTCCCTCGACACCCTCAGGAATTTAGTTTTGTCTTGGAGTCTTTGTGTTGGAGACCTGCTTCGAGAGACGAGGCCTCGAGAGCAAGGTACGCACTTTCTACTGCGAGAGCTGATCTGCCAATGACGTCAATATCATCCGCATATCCCAGTACTTGAGCGGATTTGTAATATATATTGCCCGTCGTCTCTATTGCTGAGTCACGGATACACTTATCGAGTGCAACATTGAAAAGAAGGCAGGAGAGGGCATCACCCTGCCTTAGTCCATCATGGGTTCTAAAAGGATCCGATAGGTCTGTTTGGATCTTAACAATGCTTTGCGATGCAACCAGTGTCATCTTTGTTATAGATATAAGCTTCGGTGGTACGCCAATCTCATGCATAGCCTGGTATAGGAAATCACGGCTTATGTTGTCTTAGGTAGCTTTAAAATCAATAAAAAGGTGATACGTGTCAGCATTAAACTCAAGAGTTTTTTCAAGTATTTGTCGTAGGGAGAAGATTTGGTCGATGGTTGATCTGCCAAGTCGGAAACCACACTGATATTCTCCTAGTCTAGGCTCCACGAAAGGTTTTAATTTGCCAAAGAGAACGTTCGCAAATATCTTATATGCTGTATTGAGGAGTGAAATGCCTCGATAGTTCTGACAGTCGAGAACATCACCCTTCTTGTGGAGAGGACAAATAACCGCTGTGTTCCATTCCTCAGGCATAACTTCAGAATTCCATATCTGCAGTACTAGTTTATGGAATTCCTCTTCAAACTGGGACCCAGCGTATTTCAGCAGTTCACCCTGGATGTTGTCGTTCCCTGGAGTTTTATTGTTTTTGAGTTTCCTGGAGCTTTATTGTTTTTGAGTTTATGTCATCCCAGGCTTATGAAAAAAGTTTTTTTTTATCCAAGCCCATTTCATTAATCCAATTCCATTCGATATATACTTAGAAGATTTTGTTTTTATATTAATACCTATCCGTAATCCATACTGATAGCCTTACAAATGGGAAAGTGAGTTTGTCTATTTATTCAGCTTCTACATCTTAATTACTCAACCGATCCCAAGATCGGACCAATCCTTTTATAGGTATGCATTTACAGATGTACGAAAATCCCATAGAAGTACCTACGTTACATCAAAACCAACAAAAATCCGGGTCGGCTAATTTTTCTAGAATAAAAGCGAGGAAACCGTGTTTGAAATCTTGCTCTTCAATAATCAATTAAGGCTGCCTTATGATAAAATGATAGAGATAAGATCGATATAGTTATCGAAGTCCAACCAAATCCACTTGACAGCATTTTGTAATTGAATATGCAATTTCGAAAAGGGCACATGTCGCATATTTTGTCAAATACGTTTTTTCATATACATGTAGTTTTGAGGCTTACCTACACCCGTTTTATACTAATTCCAGTAATTTTCAATTGCTAATTAACACTAAAATATATTTCAAAAGTTAATATTTTAAATTTTACACAGCTTTAGAAAATAATCAGTTTTTTTTTATTTCCTGAACATTTTACACTTTCAGAGATGTGCCCTTTTCGAAATTTCATATTCAATTAAACTATCTCTTTATCTATTCATTGACGTTACCTAGTATTTAGATACGTAGTCAGATGAGTTATAGCAGTACTACGCATTACTACTTCACGGCAAAAATAGGCAGGGTGGTGGTACCTACCCGCGCGGATCACAAGAGGACCTACCACCAGTAAGAGGTCCTACCATGTAACGACATGTTCATCTTCAAAGATGGCTTGGGATAAGCTCTCCTTGGGAGGCCGAAGTATCGCTGAGCCCTGGGCGTTGCTTGGCATGGTAAGACGAAGGATCTCTTTATTATATGTCCCTAAAATAATGTCATACAAATAATACTCATGGTGAAATAAATTTGTACAGAGATAACTTTATTTACTGGAAAATACCTTGAAGCCTGCAATCTATGGCGTTTATCAGTTGAATGCAGCATTAGCGAAGTATTTTAATTAATTAAACTAATCCTCACTCAAAATTGCAACACTTATTTACTTAATTATGTCGCCAGCAAGCACTTAAGATACGTACATCAAATTTTTATATCACCTAAAATTGTGAAAAGGTTCAATACAAAATGTTGTAACTTAATGAGGAACAACATTAAAATTTTCCGGATAAAATGATGTTTTTTTAATTACGCGAAATGAAAACTACCGTTAACCTTGATGCTTTTGTTTGCAAAATACTTTAACTGAACAAATATGATTCTTTTCCGGGAAACGTTTTAAGTAAATTTGAATACATACACAGTGTAGTGAACACGAGAACATCTTAAGCCTTTTTAGTCTAAATATCTTTACATTATAAACATAGGACTGACTTTTAGCCCCAAACCCAGCTTTTAAACCGCAAGGCGACATTGGCAGACTGCTGGCCCCGTTGGAATTTTTTTTGGGATTAACGCTAGGGAATTCGTTTACGGATACCCGGTCGAGGGAGGTAACAGACTGGGTTATGTCGGTCGCCGTCGCTCTCAAAGAAGAAGAGAGAGAGAGAAGCTGATCTGATCCGAGCAATCTACACTCCAAAGATTACCTTTTTTCCTACCTATTGCTTATAGCCTCAAGGAGTTTATTAGCTTCATCCAACATATAGGCGAGCTTAGGGACTCAGCCCGAGGAAAGAATGTCCGTTAATTATTGTTCAAATGAGATTTTTTATGTTAACTTTTGAATAATGGTAAGCACTATTGTCTTGGTTTTCTAGAGCATTTCTAATACAATTTTTACCGTAATATTATTACGGTATGACATCATACTTTTAAAAAACCTACATACTAGTTAGTGGCTTTCCGCATAGTCACGATTTATTTTCGATTCATCGTTGTCGCTAAATATACAACATCTTGTCTGAAATACTTTTTGGCGTCTTATTTGTGGCGTGGATACACTATGAACATATATTCATTTCTCATAAATAATACAAAATATTATTCAGAATAGATTCTGATATTGAATAAAAGAAAGATTTTTTTATTAAACTTTACAGTGCACATGAAATCAACAATTTCAAAATTGATACATTCAATATTTACCCATCCCATGAGATGATAAGATATATCTATTTGTGCTTAACTAACATCTTGATAAATCATGGGCTACTATAAAACCCATGGTGCTGTGGCTACAATTAGATTAATGTAATTACACTTATCGCCAACGCTGTTTGCAATGAAGAAATTGACGCTTTCATTTTTGGTACTTGCTTTGGTGAGTGACTTTTTTATTGCTTAAACGTGTGAGCTCGTCACGGCCCGCGTGATGTCCACCAATTCCGCCACCTGCCTTAAATTATGAGTTCTGAGTCTCAGTTTTCTGTCGCACCTTCCAAACCGAAACGCATTACTCGTTCATGGCAGAAATGGGAAGGTTGGTGGTGCCTACCCGTGCAGGCTCACATACGCGTATAGTAATTACGTAAATTATAATTACTGCGGTGTTTATATTTATTACAAATGTTATTCATTCACCGTGGAAGTAATTTGTGAACATTTGTTAAGTACGTATTTAATTAGAAAAATCGGTTCTTGCCTTCGGGGTTCGGACATCGGCAGTCGCATCGCCCGATATGAATGATCCGAGCGTCTTAAATTTAGGTCACGACGACTTCACAAATGAAGTTATTATTATTATTATTTCTTTTCGGCAGACCTTTTGTCACTGAGAAAGACGTTCAGTATTTGATTCAAAAAAAAATAGGAAAAAAAAATTGTCTCCCTAATTTATCGAAGGGTCATTTTGTCATTACGATTTTTGTATACAAAGTGCGAAAACTAGTTTTGCTTTCATAAAAATAACCGACTATTTTCTTCAGAAACAGACTAACTTTTTCAGTTTTAATGATTTGTTCAACAGATTTGTGCAAGTCTTGGCAATCCAGCTGATGCATATCATCCTGCAATTCTCGGACAGCGTGAACTTGACCTATATGGGAATACTAGGTACATTTTGACATGTTATTAAATGATCATTCAATAATTACATTAATTAGCACAGGTTAAGGTGTTTATTGTATTCTAGGCTTTATTAGCGTTACGCAATTTATAAATTTGTATAAGCTTGACGTGTTGGTGGCCTACACACACTAATAACTTTTTTTACCCTACCTAATCGTTGGTAGCCTAAGGGGTTATTCCAACTTAGGTAGGTGACCGGTAGGTGAGCTCACGGGCTCAACCTGAGAGAATTGCTAACGCATTGCAAGAGCAGTGCTTCGCTGAATCTATTACTGGATCAGAAACGCGACCCACTGAGAAGATCCGGCGAGAAACTCAGTGGGTAAATACCACCATCCTGTCTATTTCTACTGCAAATTGAACACTACGAATTTTAGCAAGAAGCTAAGTAAAATAGCAAATACGAGCTCACAGCCCACCTATATACATAATAATATACAACGTAAATGCGCCACCCACCTTGAGATAAGTTCTAAGGTCTCAGTATAGTTACAACGGCTGCCCCACCCTTCAAGCCGAAACGCATTACTGCTTCACGGCAGAAATAGGCAGGGCGGTGGTACCTACCCGTGCGGACTCACAAGAGGTCCTACCACGAGTATTAATAGCAGAAGGGAAGGGAAACGTTTGAATTAAATTTTATTTTCATCTTTAACACAGTAACTTATACACTTTTGGGATTTAGAAGCGTATTTTTGAGGCCAAAGTATTGCTATAGTAAAACCAAATTGCTTCAAATGAGAGTACAAATTTCATTTTAAACGTTTGGCCTCGTTTTCTTTCTTACAGGAAACTAATTGAAGACTTCGTGGAAAATCTGCAGAAAGCAACAGATGAAGCCAGAGATGCTATCAATGGGTTCACATCTGGACTACAGGATGAAGCAAAGCAAATCAGGGACAAAATCACAAACGATATACAGAAAATGCAGGAAAGCGTCACAAATGCTGTAGAAAATATGTCTAATAGATTTACAGATTCTGGATATGGTGTTCGGGATTGTGTAACAGTAAGTTTTTTTTTTCTTTTCTTAATCCCTAAATTTTGATTGTGGAATGGTTAGGGTTTTTTTTAAAGTGCCTACTTAAGAGTGTACACGTTTAATATACAACATCGTCAGTTTAAAACAGGAAATAAAATGTGAAAATTGGTTATTGGTACCTATATCGGTTACTCGTGTCAAGTGATATACTTACTGGATTTGAATCCTGAAATATACAAACTTCCAAATAAGAATATAAATAGATTTTTCGTCCGCTAATGAAGTATTGATTATTAGCGTGCTGTGTAGAAAAATAAAGTCAGCCAAAATCATAAAACTATTGTTATTGGGATTATTGTTAGGTAGGGCGTATTGTGGCCGTCTAACGGCTACTCATGCTGATTGCTAAATACCTACTTTGAGTTTGCCAGAACGAATGCTTATTCGTTCACACTCATTCCTCTTCACGACAGAGATGAACTTGTTAAAATACATATGAAATATCGACCTCATGGCCTAACAAGTATCAACGACCAAGCCTTCGAATGACAGGTCTATCGCAATTACTTTCATGCTCCTTGAGGTGATGAAAACAAGTAATCAATAATCAACCTTAGGGGTATCTTCAGGATCGCCGTCTCGGGTTTCTAACTCACCATTGAGGTGAAACTTTGGGCGGGGAGCTAGCTAGCAGTGATCGTAGAAATCAGGAAATTCTCCAAAAGGGTCCTAGATCAGGGGTATTTCTACCTAAGCCATGAGGAAATCACCCGGGACTTTGCAAGTGAATTGTTCACTTCAAAGTCATAATCGATGGATGCTGCTTTGATACTGTGACTATTAACGCGAGTATTATGCTCGGTGCTGTCTTACGCTTTTTATGCTACATATCAATGGCATATTCTCTAATCCACAGCAATGTTTAAGTACATTGTATATTGCGCGTTATACTGCCTACAAGTTTCCAGTAGCCACTTTACTATTTACTTATCTGCGGTAATCAGAAGAACTATTTGTATTAACATTATTGATATACAGATGAACCTAATTTTATTCAAATTCACATTTCATACTATCAGTTTTTTCTACGAAGTAATCTCTATATATAAAAATGAATTGCTGTTCGTTAGTCTCGCTAAAACTCGAGAACGGCTGAACCGATTTGGCTAATTTTGGTCTTGTATTATTTGTGGAAGTCCAGAGAAGGTTTAAAAGGTAAATAAATATGAAAATGCTCGGAATTAAATAAAAAATACAATTTTGTTTTTCCTTTGTTGTGTCCCCCGTCGGACGGATTCCTTTTGTTTGTTTTAAACTTATTTTATACAACAGTTTAGGTCTTTTATTTATCGATTGAGGCACTACGAAGTCTGCCGGGTCAGCTAGTAATATAATAAAATAAATTACAGTCGCACAGTAACGACGTTAGTGCCCTGTTTCACGAGGCAATAACAAAAGCAACGAGCTGCGTGAGCGATCGTCTCAAAGAAGCAAACGACCAAATCCTTGGATTCACCGCAATCGTCAACAACGCTGTTCAGTCCAGCAGTAAAGCCTTGGATGACATGAGGAAATGTACCCAAGAAGGAAGTTTTCTTACAACGGGCTCGTGTCTTGGATCCGTAGCTCTGAACGCGGAAACCAAGCTTGTCAGTTTTACTGCACAGAGTGCTATAACGGTATGTTTTAAAACATATTCAATATTTTTATAATTTACAAGCTCATGGTATGCTTATTAATAAATGCAATAAAGTATGAGTCAACTAAAAGTTACGTGTACATTAAAACTATTGATCAGATTGATTTTTTGATAAGACATCTTGTCCTACTATTTAAGAGTTCTGACCAATGGTCACTAAGCAAAGAACTCATTAAAAGTAAATTATAACAAGGATATTATATCCGCAGAAAAGAACTGGAACAATAATTTTACCCAAAATTGCTAGCTAACTACTACGACAAACTGAAAGCGCTAATCAATTTTATATAGGTAAATTCAATATAATTTTAGAAAATATTAGCTCGCTGCTTATTACATACCTATTTATAAGTAGAAAAGTATATATGAAGCATTTTCCGTTACTTAACTTACACATTTAATTTATTTTATTTCTTAGATGGGTGGACTAGCCCACAGCCCACCTGGTGTTAAGTGGTTACTGGAGCCCACAGACATCAACAACGTAAATGCGCCACCCACCTTGAGATATAAGTTCTACGGTCTCAGGTATAGTTACAACGGATACCCCACCCTTCAAACCGAAACGCATTTCTGCTTCACGGCAGAAATAGGAGGGGTGGTGGTACCTACCCGCGCGAACTCACAAGTGGTCCTACTACCAGTACTTACAAATTAAAAGCAAATTATAATTTTGCGGGTTTGATTTTTATTACACGATGTTATTCCTTCATCGCGGAAGTCAATCGAGAACATTTGTTGAGTACGTATTTCATTAGAAAAATTGGTACCCGCCTGGGATTCGAACACCGGTGCATCGCTTCAACACGAATGCACTGGACGTCTTACTTATCCTTTAGGCCAAGACGACTTCAGATAGATATTGTTGCACTTATTAGTGATACAAATTTATTATTGTATTATACATATGAGTTATCGTTGTATATTTATTGTATTTGTGTATGTAGGATAGTGAAAAATTACAGAGTTGCCTAACATTCAAGTTAAACTGAACTAAAGTTCTTCTGTTTTATTTCGACATCTCTTTTTCATTTATCTAAACATATTATACATATACAAAATTGAATTGCTTCAGACTGCTCGCATCAGCTTGGGAATAGCATCGCTGCCAGCATCATTAGAGGTCTGCGCAGCAACAAGCCTTGTCGAAGCTGGTATAGCCACGTCTAGGATATTGATGGAAATCGGTGGATGCTCAGCCAATTCCGTGTTCACATCCCTTTTCGGAGGCTCTTCTCACACTGCAGTACCAAACGTACTGCCCTCTGTTAATCATTTATTGAACTAAATTGCTGTCAATGTTAAAATCTAATAGAAAAAATGATCAATAAAGAATACATACATATAGTTACATTCTCTATTTTGGTTCACCTATTCTGTGCTGAAGTTAATTTATACATCTACGGTAAAATTTACAAAAAAAACAGTGTCTAATTGTAACTAAAGGCTGATAAATCTAAAGTAGGTATTATAAAATATTTTGAACAAAGCTCACTTAAGGTTTGTTCAGATCTGGTCTATAAAATGACTAGTTCCACTTAATACTACTCATGTTGATTTTGAAAATGCTGAAAACTTTACTGCTTATTGTCATTTTATTGGTAATAGATATTATTATATATTATTATATAGTATTGGTAATGGGTAAAGGTACATAATTTTGTTATTACAATTAATGTCTTTTTTTGTTTTAAATATAACTTTTTTAACAAGACATTTGGCCATCGACGTATTCGGATAAAACTTTCCAAATAATAAACTAATTTTACAGAATGGAAGGTGGTTAGACCTGAAATTTGAATCACAGACAGTGGAGAAGACCGAAAATCCAAGAAAAATAATTTTCACACTCGCAAAACAAGATCCGCAATTACGTGGCATACAAGATATTTGGAATACAATTAAGAACAGTATTGCTAATGCTTGGAATTTCGTAAAAGATTTGGCTAATCATACAAGGCAAAAAGTTCTTGAATGGATAGAAAATATCAAAAAACGTGCCAAAGAAATAACAATAAACTTCAAAGAAAAATTAGGTAAACTTAAAGAAAAAGTTTACGAAGTCATCGAAAAGGTATTCGGTAACAGCGAAACTGTTAGAGCATGCATCGAAGTAAGTATTCTCCAATATTTTACGGAGATATCTATGTATAATGCATTCACACAATTTTACTTATTCAACATTTCATTTCAGGGTGAAAAAGACGTCATAAAAAATAGTTTCACAAAACTAATCTCGGACGCAACTGTTTGCATATCTTACGGCTTAGGAGGGCTTACAATTTTAAATGCTACGAAGTATACAGTCAATGAAACAAAATTTTTAGGAACCGTGGAAGATAAATTTAAAACGTGCGAATTAAGTGAAAATTTAGAGGAATGCTTGAACAAAGTAAGGACAGATGTATTTGATGACGTACAAAACATTGAAGTTAATGTTTTAAACAAAGTAAGTACACATCTTATAACTACCCCAAAAAAGAATCCAAATCGCAGTGTTTCGAAGACTATAATTTATGTTTTATCTTATTTTAGAGAACAGAAGCTAGAAACATCGTCGATAACCTTTTAGAAGCAATAAGTACGTGTTCAGTAAATGGCTTAGCGGAGGCATCATCTATAGTTACGAAAGAAAGTCTCATAATAGCAAAGTGTATTTTGAATAATTCTACAGAACCAAATCCTGTAATGTGAAACTAAGCTTTATCACCAAATTTTACAAATAAAATGTGAGTTCATCTTGTAATCGTTTATTCTTCAACTTATAATCGTTGTAAATTCGATTAATTTCATTTTTAACCCTTTTGATGATTATTTTAAGGTCTGCCCTAACGCGGGCACATAGCATGACGTCCACCATCTACAGGTATTGTGACTCCGGTAATGTTACTTGCCGAATCACTAGCTAAAAACGTTATGACAGATGACACTTCTTTTGTCTCTCCAGGTCTTCCGAGAGCATGAGTGCTTTTGCATTTCTCCAAATAGATCTCATATTCTCGCTGACTCATGGAACCTTTTAAATGAATGCCGGTTAAAATGACACCCGGATTAACGGCATTGACTCTGATCCCTTTTGGTGCTAGTTCAAGGGCAACGCAACGTGTGAATTGATCCAGCGCTGCTTTAGAAATGCAATATGCTAGAACGTTAGGAAACGATCGTAATCCTGCTACACTAGAAACGTTTACTATACTGCCTTTGGTTTTAACAAGATATGGAGTGGCAAGCATAGTTAGTAAGTACGGTCCACGTACATTTGTGTTCATAACAGAATCATATTGATCTAAAGAAGTATTCTCAATTGAACCGGCAGCGAGTATTCCTGCATTATTCACAAGAACATCGAGCTTATTAAACTGATTAATAGTGTTGTCGATAATATTTTTAATATCACTCTCCTTAGTGACATCAGCTACCACCACAAGAGGTTTTAACTTATTTGGTGAAACATGTTCGCATTCTGCACTAATTTTTTCCAAGTTCTCTTTATTTCTTGCAGTTAATACCAAGTTTGCTTCTAATTTTGCGAAGTCTAAAGATGTTTCGGCACCGATACCAGAGCTTGCACCCGTAATTAATACGACCTTGCCCGAAAACATGACTAATTACCTGAAAATCCGAAGTGCTATATTAGGCATTTTTCTATTTACGTTTTTTTTTTCTTTGGGTGTTATGAATAATCACATTTATTTATTTTAAATTTAATATTTTTGTGGACAATGAGTCCTCAGTTATTGATGTACCTTGCCGTCAGCGTTACAAGCCCTTGATTGATGATATATTGTGCAAATCAGAAGAACTGGGGAATTCATGTTTTTAAGAACATAAATTAAAATAAAAAAAATTGCATGAAACGTTAAAAACCCGGACATGTCATGTCGACCAACAATATTCACTGTATTTTTTAAAATATACGTTCCAGAACTATGTCCACGAATTAACTCAAATATATGACAACCCCACAGAAGCCTGGAATAAATCACTTAACCAAGAAAGACTGCCGTATCCACAAGCACTAGCGTCTCTTTCGTGCTTACTATACTTAACTCTAGTATATACTTTTCGAACATTACTTGTTGAAATTTTATATATTTAAATACAATGTGAAAAACTACCTGCATTGTTTCTTGAGCTCGATAAAACAGGGAAATAGCTGTCAGTCGCGGATTAAAAGACAAAGTGTATACTTTAAGAGTTTATTCTCCATTACATTTAGATATCATAAAGGAATGTTTACATTCATTTAAAGTTTATTTCCATTGTATTTCCTTTTTATCTAGGACACATGGCATGACGACCTCCATCTACAGGCAAAGTGGCACCAGTAATGTTGCTTGCAGCATCACTAGCTAAGAAAACTATGACTGAAGATACTTCTTTGGCATCCCCAGGTCTGCCGAGAGCGTGGGTTTCTGCGCATTTTGCCAAAAAAGCTTGATATTGTTCTTCGTTCATACTTCCTTCGCCTTTTTTATGTAAACCAGTAGTAATTACCCCAGGGTTGACGGCATTCACGCGAACTCCTTTCAATGCTACTTCTAAAGCCACACATCTTGTAAACTGATCTATTGCCGATTTAGAAATGCAATACGCTAGGACATTAGGGAAAGATCTCAAACCAGTAACACTGGAAACGTTGACAATGTTTCCTTTAGTTTTAATCAAATGCGGAATTGCCAACATCGTCAAATAATAAGGTCCACGAACATTAGTGTTCATTATTCTATCGTATTGAGCCAAAGATGTTGTTTCTATGGTACCAGATTCCAAAACACCAGCATTATTTACAAGCACATCCAATTGGTGATAGTTATCAACAGCTTTTTTGATTATATTCTCGACATCACTCTCATTATTCATATCAGCCACGACTACCAACGGTTTTATTTTACTGGGAGATCGACTTTCACAATCGGATGCAACATTATCAAGATTTTCCTTTTTTCTCCCAGTTAAAACCAATTTTGCATTCAATTTGGCGAATTCATATGCAGTTTCAGCGCCTATTCCTGAACTTGCTCCCGTGATGATTACAACTTTATTAGCGAACATTTCTGTACACCTAATCAAGAAAATAAGGACCATTACTTCCTTTTTATCTAGTTATTTTAAATTAAGAAGAAAATTGCAATAAAACAAACCTTCCAAAATATATAGTCAATAAGAGTTAAAACAGCGTTAAAATATCGGAAACTGACTAACGGTAAAAAAAGTTAAATAAGTGTTATATTATATTTTGCATTTTTATAGAACATTTTGTCTTTGTGAAGCTCACAAACGGCGCATTATACAAACTACTGTCGGTCGCTCGTTTAATAGGAATCGATAGGAATTATTTCATTTAATAGGTAAAAACGAAATAAGGGATTTTTTTGAGCTCTACCCTTAAATGCTGTTTTGGGTATAGTTTTTTTTATTTTTATTTTAAAGCCCTGCGTCTTATTACAAACAGTGGAACAGCAATAGCTAATATTCATAATAAAAAGGAGGATGAAATAGTATGCCACGATACTTCAAAAGCGGTCCAACTAACATTACATTTTATCATACTGAACGAAGGTCAGACATCACGCGACCTGATACGACAGATGTTAACAATAAAACATGATTGTGAATTGAATTAAAATATATACGTCCAAACGAGCACGTTAAGAAACAAAATTAAAATACCGTACATTAAATTACGCGACAAAGGTTCTGTATCAGTCATTTGGATGATAAACCTAAACTGATTTCTCAAAAGATTTACTCGTCTGGACAAAGAATTGCGTTTCACCAAGTAAAGGCCCACAATCCATTCAATATGCCGTTCGTGAGTATGTGTTAAATATTAGGCAATTCATGTTAACGAAATATTGGAACTTATTCGCATTGAATCACATGATACGAGATAGTTGGAGCGCATGATACGAATATATCGGGTGTTTTAACATTTATATTCTGCTTCTCAGTTTGTTTAGTAATAATTTATGGACTTATCATTCGGATCCTACTATGCGTGTCTTCTGATCGTTCCTCGAGGGGTTATTCTAGATTCACCGAACTAGTAGGTGAGCTCGCGGAACTCAAACCTGACATTGTTACTAACACGAACCCTAGCAAAAGCCGTACTTCGCAGAATCTACCACCGGATTGGAAGCGCGTCCCACTGAGACGATCCGGCGAAAAACTCAGTGAGCTGTGTCTGTGGGTTAATTTACTTGCCGAGCTCTTCGTCGCAAGCGACGGGATCGACGAGAACGATGACCGGTAATTGGGGTCCCTAAAAGCACCGTTAGTGGATCGGGAGCATCCAAAATGACGTGTTTGGGCAACGTCGACTGTTTACCATTCGGTCCACCACCTACTTAAAATCAATATCGCAAGTCTAATTAAAAGTTTAATAATAATTTTTCTTACATCTTGTTCAAGATATTAGGCTGAAGGAATAAAATTTACAATTGTCATGAAGCCTTGATACGTATGTAAAAAATCAAAGTTAATCGGTCGTTTGCATGTTGGAGAAAGTTATGTGAAGATATTCCGCAACATGTGATATAGACCCCTGGTCAGTAACGCTAAGACCAACTTTTTTTTCGAATAGTATGTAGCTTGTATAGTGAAATGACTGGCTTCGTTGACGACCTAGAATAGCCTATGTAGGGTTCGTAAATAACGACCAAAAGATTCACCAGACAATGGGCAGTAATAATGCCTGAGTAGTATAACAGCGCCACAATCGCCAATCAGCATTCACTGATGGCAGGACTCATTGGAAATACGCAAGTACCACCACGATCCTACTTTTTCTGGAGCGAAGTAGTCAGTAGTAGAGAGGTATGTACCATCGATTGTTCGACCTTATGTCTCGGTTGATAGTGACGGCAATGACATTCTGATGTTTATGAGCTCCGATAACCACTTTACTTAAGTCGGGATGTGAGCTGATTTACCCATTCAAACAATAAATAAATATAATAAAAAAAGTATCCTAACTGTTACATTATCATCAAAATTAACATATAGATAAGTAGGTATATCCAGTCAATTCCAGTCTGACTTTTGGGTATTGAATCGAATTCATATTAAATCTTACGATTTTATCATGATCATGATGTTTCATTCTTTAATATATACTCCATCAAATAAATTAATTTGTGATAAAAATGTTTAAATTAAGCTTGGCACCTCAAAATATAAGTATTCAAGGCTTGACAAGGTCGATTGAATTGAAAAAGTTACCTATGTTTGACTACATATTAATTGCTTTCATTTGTAACAATGTTATCGGCACATTTACAGCATTTAAGTATCAAATGATAATAATATATCATGTACATAATACTCACAATAGTTTCCTCAGTTTTGTAAAATTACGAGACAAATTTATAACCTCTAAAGGAACCGCTTGGTATAATCAACCGTGAGAAAATAAGAATAATAATAAAATAAGATAGGGACGAATGAAATGGAACGTAAGAATAGGTACTCGGACTCTAGAGATACTATGATGGAATGATCGATAATTTATTTGACTCTTTGGGAATGATAATAGCATTATACTTAAGGCAGTTCATGAATTCTGAATTACTTTTCGCATATTGTAATAATCTATGGTAATATAGGTAAAATCGTAAAACAGTAGATAGGTACATAGATTATACACTGATAGGTACATACCTTTCAATAATGTACATCACGTATCGCATACAACACCCATTCACGCATCCCTCAGACCGTCCAGGTCCAGTCCAGTAAATTGACAGGATAATGTGCCACCTGTGCTATTTAATCTGTCATGTATACTGAATGAATAATGAGTCAAGACGACTTTTTGGCGGGAACGCGAGGAGTGAAATAGTGTGATTTGTTTTATTTTGTCTATTTAGTGTTATTTCGGGTTTAAATGTGTAATAACGGTGGTTTATTAACTGTTTAGTATCTGTGAAAGTGCACAAATGTGGGAAAATTAAACAAAGCTGCTGGACGTAGCTTCTCGGGATCCTCCAAAAAGTCCACCGAAAAAGTTTCAATAAATGACCACCATTTTACTGAGATTATATTTCGTCCCATAACATCTCATCTCATTTCGTTTAATTTCATACCAATTGATTATGTTTCCTTCGTTTTTTATTATTCAAAAACTGGAAATAATTAAAACGGCGAATTATAAAAATCTTATTACTTGACGCTGGCTAATGCACAAACCGTGCCGTAGCCATGAAGCCAAGAAGCCCTCTTTTCAGTATGGAAAATCAGTGTATGTGTAATCACAAAGTTTTATGTATTTCATTATATATGTACGCGTATGTATATGTTTACGTTATTTATATAATTGTGTATGTATATAGTTTGATATATTATGTATTAATGTTTATTTTTATTATTTTTATTGTTATTGTCTATAGTATCAATAATTAAATTAATTAGATTGTACTCATCTACCCACTCATGTAAAGCTTTCCTTCTTTGAGAACGGTTAGCTGGTAGATAACTCAATTGTTGAGTTAAGCTCGCCATTTTTTATATCTTATCGCAATTACTGTATTATATTAACGTGTGTACAAATAAAGAATAAAAAAAAAATGTGGTGTCGTGGGACACCAGGTAGGAACGAAGTTCCTTCGGCTAATGTAGAATCGACACAATTTGCAAAAAAAAAATCGTGCTCAATTTTATGTTGGTTTTCTTGATTTTTCTCTTAAATTTTGCTGATTAGTTTTTATTTAAGTACAGGAAAGTATTTAGGAAATTCAGTATTTTAGGAAATAAAAATAATAAATTACGTAAAATAAAAATAAAATCGTAATTCAAATTATCAATTAAAATAACAAAATATGTCTCTTTATTTTTGTTTGACAACATAAAATTACATAGAAATAGAAATAATTACAAAATAGAGAGAGAGAAGGGATGAGAGAACGAAAAGAAAGAGGGAGGAGAAAGAGAAAGGTATTAAACACTACTCGCTTGTGTATACGACTGTCGCGCCTGCGCACGTCTCATTTAACGGTTTTATTCCACGCACTTTTTTCCACGGATTTTTTCTTACGGTTTTACACTTTTTTTTCAGTTCGGTCGCGCAGCAAAATCCCTATCCCCTCCAAGCCTGCCGTAAGGAACTTCGTTCCAATAAAATAAAATAAAGTTTAACAAATCGGTAAGATTTGCGCTAAGAAAATCCGGAACTGCTGTTGTCTAGTGTCAGTAACCGGCTCAACAAAATATCGGCTCGTCCGTGTAAGCTATAATCTATGTTAAGCTGCTCTGCTAAAGTAATATAAACTTTTTGGCGGGAACGCGAGGAGTGAAGTTATGCGATTTGTTTTATCTAATAATTTATCTAATAGTTTTGTCCAATAATGTTACTATAGTTTTAAATGTGTGACATCTGTTAAACTGCACAAATGTGAGAAAATGAAAGAAAGTCACTGAACGTAGCTTCTCGGGATCCGCCGAAAAGTCTACTGAAAAATTTTCAGTAAATGACCACCATTTTACTGAGATTATATGTCATCCCATATCATCACATCTCATTTTATTTAATTGCATCCCAGTTGATTAATGTCTCAAATTAATCGTCTTCATTTCATTTCACTCCATAATATCATTTTTCATAAAAATTAGAATATAAATTATGATAAGACATGACTTAAAAATCTTAGTTACCAGGTCAAAAATCCCTTAAAAAAAGAACTAACTTATTGTTACACGCTTGTCACTATTTGTCAAGCTCAACATAATTTCATTCACATTTCGTTCAATTTCAATTCATTAAAATGCAAAAAAGTAGCATGTGAATATTTACTGCAATATTAATTGGAATTAAATGAATTAATTTAATTTAGTAATCTCGTTACCCTCCAATTCACATTTAACAATGACTTCGACGACATCGACAAACAGGGGAGATTCTTTTGACGAATTTTACACAGAGGTAAGCCATGTTCAAATTACAACGATGGAATCACCAAATGTTACATTTTAAATTATACATTAATTTTATTAAAACTGATAAAGCTGTTGTGACATGCTGAACGAAAGAACATGGTACACGATTGGTACATGTAGAGAGTTTGAATAACAAACAAAACAGATACAATTTGTTTCTCATACCTTCATGCTTACTCTAAATCATGTTTATTATAAATTGTCATACATAATTAATAATCGAAAAAAAAGAAATCATCTTAATCAAGCATTTGACAAATTCTCAATGATGTTTCGTGAATTTCTGTTGTTCATAGGTTAAAGAAATTGAAAAACGTGACTCCGTTTTGACACCTAAACAACAGATTGAGAGGCTCCTTCGTCCTGGATCCACTTATTTCAATTTAAACCCATTTGAGGTACTTCAGGTTGAGCCTGATGCTACACTTGATGAAATCAAAAAGAAATATAGGAGATTGTCAATTCTTGTCCATCCGGATAAGAATATGGTGAGAAAACATTTCAATAACCAAGATTAGTTAGTAGTATATAATTTGAAAACCCACAGTGAAGTTCTGAAATAACATTTGTACTCAAGACTTTTTTTAAATTTTTCTTAGTATTGCATTATTAGAATTTTTGAAATGATGAATGTTTTTTGGTAAGATCTCCACAAGATTAGGCGGTTACGCCCGTCAACTATTCATTTTCATCCACAGATTGGTTGAGACCCTGGGAACGCCCTGTGACTCCACTACATAGGTAATGTATGGAATGCAAAAGGGTTAAAATAAAAATAGTGTAATAGAGACAAAACGCCCTGATTAAGATACAATATCTCAATTTACTCTATTATTTAGTGTATTGTTTTAATTTGCCTGAGAAACTTGAATAAAACATACAGAGCGACAGACTATTATAGCTTCTCAATATTTTTCTGTGTACTTCAAAACTATAAATATCGCAACATATTATGATTATACTTGTAATTAAATTCTGCAGACCAATTTTGTAAAAATAACAGAGTTACCAATTTTTGGAATAAAACATGCATTTGACACATGTTTTTGAATAACGTCCTTAATGAATTATTCAATTTGATCATGAAATAAAAATGAACCTTGAAAAGATTGTAATTTTTGTAATTATTATACAATTGAGACAAAAAGCTCAAGGTGCGTAGCAACATTCACTCAGTCACATCTGTAAGCTGAAAGCTTGTTCACTGATTTATACTATAAATTAATCAAACACTTTCATTAGTCAAAAAAAAATTATCAAAAAATCTCTCACTGAATTCGCAAGTAAAATTGGTTAAATATATTTTTAACACTAATCAAATAAACATTAAAAATAGTAAATCATAACCAAATACAAAACTATTCTAGCAGTAACAAAATTACGGAATTTTAAATTGCAGGATGACTCGGAGCGTGCTCAACAAGCTTTTGAAATAGTGAATCGAGCTTGGAAAACATTAGAAAATGATGACACAAGAAAAAAATGTCTGGACATCTATGAAGAGGCTAAGGAACGAACAGATCATATGGTGAGTGATTTGCTTTATCTAATTACCTGATAAAGGTGATCAAATAGAAATATTGTCTCTGCCAATGTTAAAATCCGATTACAGTACCTATGAAGCCCGTAGTTTCAGATCCTCCCAATCCAATATCACTGCCTTTAGGTACCTCAAGCACCGGTCACTGTTGCATTTTCATTCCGGTGGTAGATTCTTTGAAGCCCTGTTCTTGCTAGGGCTAATGTTAGCAAATTCGCCAGGTTAGAGCCCCGTGAGGTCATCTACTCGCCTAGCGAATCTAGTTGAATGATTATAAATGAATATATTTATAAAATTTTAACTCTTTTTTACTTTTATACTATCATGAAACAAGGTGTAGTCGTCGTGGCCTAATGGATAAGACGTCTGGTGCATAAGCGTTGAGGCGATGCACCGATGTTCGAATCTCAGGCGGGTACCAATTTTTCTAATGAAATACGTACTAAACAATTGTTCACGATTGACTTCCACGGTGAAGGAATAACATCGTGTAATAAAAATCAAACCCGCAAAATTATAATTTGCGTAATTACTGGTGGTAGGACCTCTTGTGAGTCCGCACGGGTAGGTACCACCACCCTGCCTATTTCTGCCGTGAAGCAGTAATGCGTTTCGGTTTGAAGGGTGGGGCAGCCGTTGTAACTATACTTGAGACCTTACAACTTATATCTCAAGGTGGGTGGCGCATTTACGTTGTAGATGTCTATGGGCTCCAGTAACCACTTAACATCAGGTGGGCTGTGAGCTAGTCCACTCATCTAAGCAATATAAAAAAAAAAAAAGGTATCATTTTGTTGTAATTATTTGAATTAAAAAATTCAAGGCTAGGCTTAAAAATATTAATCTCACTTGATGATGGGAATGGAAAACCAAAATTATGTTACATATCATTTCACAACAATGACCAGTCAACATAAGTTAAACACTGATTTGTACTTTATTTACACTGCTTATTTATAATTTCAGATAGAACAGAAACGGAAAAAGCTGAAAAAGGAAAACCGCTTAATAGAAACCATTCCTGAAGATGATCCGGAGAAAAAAAAACATGCCGTATATGTTATGACCATGAAAGTATGTATTGTGTAGTGCTGTTTAATTTAATAAAACTACATTTAATTCAAATGAATTTAAAGATAAATCATGTGTATCGGAATCAAATCCTCATGAGTCGCATTGAGTACATTACTTTATGTATCACCAATAGCTATTGAAACATACACCATTATGAATGATTAAGTGAAATTATGATACCTTTGTTTATACAATTATACAGTCAATTTATTTATTTATTAATATTAATCCTAATTTTTTTCCTGTTAGCTTTAGCTTTTAATGAGTAAAATAATTTTTAAAACAGGTTTAATGTTTTTTGAGTTTGTCTATTACAAACAAACTTTCAAAAAAGCAAATAAGTTATCACTATAAAATATAAGTGATGCCCCTGGTACGTTTATTGTAATATTTTTTATACCAAAACACATATTCTGATCACACAAGGTGTTTAGTATCAAGCATGCGAGAGTATTGAGATAGCTGTGAGATATATACTACCATATACTTATAAATTACTGCTCTCTTAAAAATAGTTTTATTCACATATTTGTAAAAAATATAATCTGTTTTAGATATAAGAAATGTTAACAAAGTTTGTAAAACATTCGATACAAAATTCGTATGATATATTTCAGTTATTTGCAGACATGGAAAGGAAGCGTCAGCATCTTGAAGTAAGAGACATGGAGGAAAGGAAACGAAAACGTGAGGCTGAAATTGAACAGGAGACACAAGTGTCCTTAGAGAAAGAATGGGCAAAGAATTTTGAGGTAGCTATTGTTTGAATTTCTGTAGAGCGCCGTAAATTTCTCATCTTGTTTATTGCAAAGCCTAACTATCTGAAAAATCCGGAAAAAAATCCCAAATTCTCATAATATCTAAATGATCATGTTTATAACAATAATGTAAGATCATACATTAAACATGATAAGATGCATTATGAAATATACCACATGGTTTTTTTTTAAATTGGGTCTTGCAGATATCTAGTTAAGCTACATAATAATAACGATGATAAATAATACAATCTCTTATTTAATGGGTTCTTACAAGATTTTCACTCGGAGATTTTCAATCTGTCTACTTTCTAGTGAGTTTTTGGGTGATACCATGGAAATTTAAAGACTTGCCGTGACAATATACACATCTTACTCGCAGTCTACTTGCGACACCCGATATATTTTGTAGAAATGTGGAAATCTTAGTAAGAACGCATTAAATGACAGTGTGTATAACATACAGATAGCTGCCATTTAAAACTGTTCTTTAGATGAGTATGTAATAGTTATAACAATTAAAATAATATTGGACACATCGATATTCTTGCAATAGTAATTAGTTGATGTTTGAATTGTTTCAGGAATCTCGACAGAGTCGCGTCGAGAGCTGGAAGACCTTCCAGTCCACGAGTAAAGACAAAAAGAAAAAGAAAATACAATCGTTCAAACCTCCTAAACCGAAACCAGAGAGCAGATAATTATAGTAATAGAATTAAACGTTTTCTAAGATAGAATTATATGTTGAAATTGATGCCTCCAAAAACGAATCTTCTGTGAAATATTGATTAGTTTTGTTCGCAAACTCTTGTACTCTTGTACGGGAACTTTTTTAAATACTTTATTTTCGAGTTTCATACTGGTGACATAATAGGTTCATTGAATATTTTAAACCTGAATGATACGACACAGGTGGCGTAAGAGAAGTTTGGATTTATTCATAGGAGCACATCACAACCCACCTTGAGGCATGAATTTGAAATCTCATTTGCATAATATAACGGTTATCTCAGCCTCCAAACTTATACGCAATACATTCGTTTCCCTTCCGTTTAATGTTATTGTACACTATTTTATTCATTTATAATGGGAACGCTTTGATACTTAGTACAAGTTTGTCAAAGTTACCGACCACCAGCCCTCTCGGTCGGCAGGCTATCCGAAGCCCGCCTAGATGGCGCCGGTTGGAGTGAGCTATCCTACGGAATACCCCGCTGGACCAGAACCAGCGTGGGTCGAGGATAGCCAGCCCTCCATCACCCGGATGCTCTTGCGTAAAACGCGTGCACTTAGAGGGCCAGGGCTTGGTCGAGATCCGCCTCCCTGGCCCCCGCTCGACGGCGGCGGGATTGTGCGTCTCTCACGTGCCCCGCTGCCTCTGCGCGATAAAGTTACTGGTGGTAGCATGTTTTGTAAGGGAAGATATACCGAACTGCCTAGCTATCGGGAAGCAGCCATCCATGCAGTAGGAAAGTGGTTAAACATTATTCACCCTGCATTGTCTATGGTCGATAACGACTTAGCTATCAGGTGGCATAGACTTCAGTCCCCGTAGATGTATTAAAAAAATTAACCTAGTATAGACACTACTATAGCAGGGTGGTGTAGAGAGTCCTGTGGTAGGCGCATTACTTATTGCGAAAATAACAAAACTGATAATAATATTACATACAGATACAAACACATACACGGTATACACACATATATATATCATAACATACAACAACGTACACAATATTATATCATGATAATAATATAAAATTTACACATACATTTATAAGTATATAATCCCATACATATTTACTGGTGGTAAGACCTCTTGTGAGTCCGCACGGGTAGGTACCACCACCCTGCCTATTTCTGCCGTGAAGCAGTCATGCGTTTCGGTTTGAAGGGTGGGGCAGCCGTTGTAACTATACTTGAGACCTTAGAACTGATATCTCAAGAGGGGTGGCACATTTACGTTGTATATGTCTATGGGCTCCCGTAACCACTTCATACCAGGTGGGCAGTGAGCTCGGTCACTCATATGCAAAAAAAAAATGAATAAAAAAAGATATATAATCATGTACATACATACTCAATACACAACATAAACATTTCCATAAAGCAATTGGCTATTTACTCCTTTGCCTATTTAAACAGATAATAATCTCCCTGACATTGAATGACTACTTCTATACTATCTTCCTTTGGCCACTCTCGTGTCTTCGGTGCGTATTAGATGATAAAATAATGAATCGAAACTGTAATACAAAATTGAATTTTAATTGTTTTCAGAAATTAATATTATCTTGATCGGTTATATTTTATGTATTTCGATTAGTCTGCCAAGATCCATGGTTTTATGTTCAAAAGTAAATGCTAGATTATGTACCTCTTGACATTATATCGGTATTAAAACTTAGTTTAATTTGAACGAATAGCACAAATGAGTCGTCTATTATCAAAGGTGGCAATCTGTGCATTTGGACAAAAAAATGTTATTGATATGTCAATACAGATTGATTTGAATATAATCGTCTCCTTCAAAGAATACGGTTCAAAACCTGCATTAAATAAAGGTTAATACTTAACCTGTTATTTATCTAAGATGTCGTTCAGAAGAGTTTTGTGACTGCCAATGGAATACAAAGTCAATAATTCGTTTTTCTGATTTACCAATAATTGTCCAAAAGTCACATTGCCGACTTTGATAATAGTCGACTCTAAATGTCTGTTCTAGTATGCTAAGTGCGAGGAATGAGGTTATTATTAAAATACACCAAAGTCGTTCTCAAACCAAGATTTCTGAATTTAATTACACTAGTATAACCGAACAATTGTTTGTAAAATAGATAATGTTTCAAATATCGTCTTTACGCATTAAAAGTGTACAATTTCCAAAAATATTCGAAATTGAGTTAATATGCGGAATCATTTGGTATCGCCAGTATTTTTCTCATAAATACTGTCAAAAGAGCGTAGTTTAGTTTTTTTTTTTTTTGTTTACCTATGTTTTGACTACTATTAACAAAATTTATACATCATTTTATCTTAATTTAAAACAGAGATAATGTAACTGGTAAAAAATAAAAAATAAATGTTGCAAAGATGATTAATATTAAAAATATCACATGTTTTAAACCTTTAAAACACTCTCCTGTAAAATTAGTAACTTTTGAGATTATACAGTTTTAATGCAAGAAGATGATATTGGTTTTATGATGATATGCCTTGTACTCGCTATGGTTTTGGAGAGGGTTCCAAATTGTTTTTTTTTTTAATAAACGCACGATTAATCTTAAGTATTTGAACCTTTTTATTTAAAGAGTTTTCATTGTCGAGAAAATCTCTGTACCAATTACTAAAGAAACTATATTTGAAGAAAACCTTATAGCGTTACAGAAACAGCGCGAGACGTTAATTCGTAATAGTTTGATAGAACATGAAGTTTTTAGTTATTTATCTGAAAACGTTTTCTCTTTGACTAAATTAGACTAAAGGTTCTAGAATAAAATTTCCAGTATCGATTGGTGAAGGAGTAACAGATGCTGTCGTCTCGAATAGTTCTTCGGAGCACGAGGTTTGAGAAGCACTGTCTATACGCATGTGTGGTAGCAGTTAACAGTAAATAGTTTCTATTTACACTAAATTGGAATGCTTTATTTGAAAAACAGTTTAATCTTGCGTTTATTTTAGTACATTGTTCTTGTATGATTTAAAAGCTTGAACGATTATACGTGATCAAACCTAAGTTTTTGAAAAAACAAAAAGTCTAAATAAATCGTATAAATGTTTAAAGATTACGTTTTACTTGTGGTCGGGTCTTCACATGAGCACCCTGACCATTTCTGCCCTGAAGCAGTAATCCGTTTCGATTTGAAGGGTGGGGCAGCAGTGAAAAACTTATACTTAGAACTCATGTTTCAAGGTGGGTGACGAAATTAACGTGGTTGATTTGTATGGATGCCGGTGATCAGTTAACACCAGGAGGGCCGTTAGCTCGTCCACCCATCTTATTAAAAATAAAAATAAATTAAACCGTTCGCTAAAGTCACTGAAAAATATCTAAATATGAAGAAAAAAATGTGTAGGTACTTTTAGATTTTTTTATCAGTAACCATTCTGAAACTCGTTCATGTAGAAACATCCAGTAGCTTTTTACAGCAATTAGCTTTACTTACGATGTCGTTTCTAAAGTCTGTTGAATTAATAATTTGGAATAATTTATTAAAAAATGTTACGATTCTGAATTTCAAAACTAAAATAGTTCTCTTTAAGAATACATAGATAAACCATTATATAGAAATAAACATTGTGCTTTGTTTTATTTTAACCAAACTAACACTCGCGGACACGTGCCAATTCCATTATTATTTTACAAATTATCTTCCGTATCATTTTATTCTGTCAAGAAAAAATGCAATTTCTTTGTGCCTTCCCCTCGTGCTCCTCAGTACTGAGGGTGGTGAGTCGTGACCTTTACGGAGCACGTTTAGAATGTGTTCCTCCATTCCTTCCTGTCCTTTGCGCACTGGATAGCGATGTTAATGGTACAGTCCAATGTAGTCTTTTTATTTATTTATTTCTTAGATGGGTGGACGAGCTCACAGCCCATCTGATGTTAACTGGTTACCATAAATTATACACTTAATATATTTGAGTAGGTGCGCAACTCTCATTTTTATTTTTGCTTTAGTTAGAGCCCTGTCCAGCAGGCGTCACTGCGGTCGATTATTAGTCTCCCTACCCCCCACCAGGTGGCTTTTTAAGTAATTTTAATATTTTTTATACTCTCTTTATGAAAAAATCTTATCGTTTAGAATCTCTGAAATTCCCTATAGTACTTATGAAATATTAAAGAATGTTTGATTGTGTTCAGCATTCTAATCGATAAGATCTTTTCATACAGAGAGAAAACAGTTTTTTTAAATAAAAAGCTGTAATTCTCTGTAAGCTATTTAATTTCCCTATATTACAAATAATTTACTGTTAAAAGATAGTATGAACGTATAATCGCATAAAATTTCGATCGATTCGATTCTCCTCCAGATCAATCCTACTAGCGTACCTACTTATTAACATTAAATCGAAAGTTATCTAAAAGTTAATTAAGTCTAGATAATCAAATCATTCAATATCAATGAAGTCATTCGTGCGAAATATAAACATGTAAGCTTTCTATTACAAACATAGTAGACAATTTGAATTAAATTTAATAAATTTGTTTCATAATGATAGCAGTTCTTGCCTAAAGTTGATCGTGATAGATCATTACCTTGTACGAAAATATTACATCTATACACACTACCTATGCTTCGTCATACAGTAATTTTCTAAAATTTAAACTAGCATTGTAGAGATAATACACACACTAAAGTGAATACTAAATTATTCTTAGCATTCTTGTAAATACTTAGAAATTTAAGAAACGATTAACCCACAATCATGTTTATAATATGTGACATTTCCTATCTAATTTATTTCTATTCTGACGTTTCTGACGCCTTTACTTTGGTAATACTAGATGAAACAAACAGCAGATTGAAAGAAAATCATCTTAAAGTTAATTACATTCATTACAACATTAGTTTGCATTTTGTTTCAAAAGAAACCGATGTTCGTTACATGCAAATGAACTATAAACACACATGCAAACATAAAATGTAAAGGAGACGGAAAATCGTGGGCCAAAAATGTAATAACTTGGAATGTAGTCTAAAAAATTTCTCATATTTTTTTATATAAGAATATAAAAAATCACCTCAATCCTCTTTCTGGGACCGGAGAAAAATGAGAAAGTTAGTTTTCGTCGGTATAACGGTGTGATCGATTTAATTAATCGATTACAGGATTATAAAAAGAAAAACATTGCACTAGGTAATTAATGCAAAGTAATTAAATGAGCGATTTATACTTGTTGTATACAAGTGCGGTATACGCCGGATTTAATTGCGATTATATACATAAATGAAGAAAAAGTCTATTATTACTTAACAAAGTAATATGATTATCGATTTCAAATCGATTAAAATCGATTGTATTTTTGATGACAGCTTTGACAGTAAGCTGACATGACGTTTGTTCATAGATTATACAATTATTTTTTGGCGCTTGTTGGTTTTTTCTGCTCTACTCGTTTTGTATCTTCGACGCATTTTGAGTGTGTATCTATCGGGCTGTTTTTATATTTTCAACGATCACTGCTTTATTATTACGGATTCCAACTCTGCCAGCCTTGTACGACAATTGCTTCTACAATGGACACCGAAGATCGCTCACACGTTTGACTTGAAATTGTTGCATTGGATACTGTTGAAATTATGGATCGCTGTGTGAATTGTGGGATAGCAATTCCATATTCCATACCTGATATATATCATTGATATTCATTCATAATATGACATTTAAAAGATTATCCAATGGATATAATAAACATTTACTTATGCTTAAATAAGTTATTATTCAGCTCTTTTAAAGAGATTGTAACATAACCTAACTTTTACTAAATCTTTATTAACTCGGCTCTCAGATTGAGAAAACTTTTATAATTTTCAGCAAGGTACTGATAAATCTGAATCTATTAATTCATACTAGTTTCATCACGTTACATTCGGGCCCAAAAATGTATGTAATCGTTTCAGTCTCCTTTATCTTTTAATCCAAATTAAATGTACATTAATATTACATCTAAATAATAGAAAGGGTTTCGAAAAATTTTATTGCCCTCAACAGCAGACGAGCACGCAACCCGGCTCATGATAAGTGGCACTATAGAAAGGGTTTCGAAAAATTTTATTGCCTTCAACAGCAGACGAGCACGCAACCCGGCTCATGATAAGTGGTCACCAGTGCTTATAAACTTCAGCAGTGCCATAGGGGTTGCTGTATGTCACTTAAGTTTTAATAAATTATTAATCGTCGTCGTAGTCGTCGTGGCCTAAAGGATAAGACGTCCGGTGCATTCGTATGAAGCGATGCACCGGTGTTCGAATTCCGCAGGCGGGTACCAATTTTTCTAATGTGATTTGACATTTCACGTATCTGTGGAGTCCGCTCAGAGGACTCCGCACTGGGGAGAGGTACGTACTCAACAAATGTTCACGATTGACTTCCACGGTGAAGGAATAACATCGTGTAATAAAAATCAAACCCGCAAAATTATAATTTGCGTAATCACTGGTGGTAGGACCTCTTGGGAGTCCGCACGGGTAGGTACCACCACCCCGCCTATTTCCGCCGTGAAGCAGTAATGCGTTTCGGTTCGAAGGGTGGGGTAGCCGTTGTAACTATACTGAGACCTTCGAACTTATATCTCGAGGTGAGTGGCGCATTTACGTTGTAGATGTCTATAAGACCAGCATAGAAGTCTTATTAAAATCTGTTCAGTAGTTTTTGAATGAAGAGTGAAAATACAAAAATTCCAATTTATAAGTAAGGATTACTTATTTAATTAAAGTCTTGAAGGTGGCAAACTATCTAAAAACTTTCTATTTTCCACCAAGTTGACATCAATTATCCTTCCTGCATATATATATTTACTGTATTGTTTTTTTTTTTATACTCTAACAAGGGGTGATATTACATTTGCAATTTCTGGGAGTTTGTTGAAAAATATATTGCTTGCTTGACTTACAGATAGATCGAAATCATTTTTTTACTGGTGGTAGGACCTCTTGTGAGTCCGCGCGGGTGGGTACCACCACCCTGCCTATTTCTGCCGTGAAGCAGTAATGCGTTTCGGTTTGAAGGGTGGGGCAGCCGTTGTAACTATACGTGAGACCTTAGAACTTGTATCTCAAGGTGGCTTAACTTTTACGCTATCGAGAACGTTAAGAAACTCGCACTAAGCACACAGAATCAAATATTACATTTATTTTAATAAATTTTGAATTATCACTTACCTACAAAATTAATCCTACCGAAGCTGATAGCCTTGAGAGGCTATTTCAGCGGAACCTTAACTAGTAGGTGAGCTCACGGGGCTCAAACCTGACAACGTTGCTAACACGAACCCTAGCAAGAGCCGTGCTTCGCAGAATCTACCACCGGATCGGAAACGCGACCCACTGAGAAGTATTGATAACAGTATTAAAATATCTCAGAGCACGAGGCACAGTAGCGTAAGAGAATATGTAGATCAATTCAATACAAGTCGAGACAGCCGTTTCTTTTTTCTTTTTATTCTTTACTAGCTGGCCCGGTAGACTTCGTAGTGCCTCAATCGATAAACAAAAGACCTAAAAACAAAAGGAATCCGTCCGACGGGGGACACATCAAAGGGAAAACAAAATTGTTATTTTTATTTAATTCCGAGCATTTTCAAAGGAGACTGAAACGATTACATACATTTTTGGGCCCGAATGTAACGTGATGAAACTAGTATGAATTAATAGATTCAGATTTATCAGTACCTTGCTGAAAATTATAAAAGTTTTCTCAATCTGAGAGCCGAGTTAATAAAGATTTAGTAAAAGTTAGGTTATGTTACAATCTCTTTAAAAGAGCTGAATAATAACTTATTTAAGCATAAGTAAATGTTTATTATATCCATTGGATAATCTTTTAAATGTCATATTATGAATGAATATCAATGATATATATCAGGTATGGAATATGGAATTGCTATCCCACAATTCACACAGCGATCCATAATTTCAACAGTATCCAATGCAACAATTTCAAGTCAAACGTGTGAGCGATCTTCGGTGTCCATTGTAGAAGCAATTGTCGTACAAGGCTGGCAGAGTTGGAATCCGTAATAATAAAGCAGTGATCGTTGAAAATATAAAAACAGCCCGATAGATACACACTCAAAATGCGTCGAAGATACAAAACGAGTAGAGCAGAAAAAACCAACAAGCGCCAAAAAATAATTGTATAATCTATGAACAAACGTCATGTCAGCTTACTGTCAAAGCTGTCATCAAAAATACAATCGATTTTAATCGATTTGAAATCGATAATCATATTACTTTGTTAAGTAATAATAGACTTTTTCTTCATTTATGTATATAATCGCAATTAAATCCGGCGTATACCGCACTTGTATACAACAAGTATAAATCGCTCATTTAATTACTTTGCATTAATTACCTAGTGCAATGTTTTTCTTTTTATAATCCTGTAATCGATTAATTAAATCGATCACACCGTTATACCGACGAAAACTAACTTTCTCATTTTTCTCCGGTCCCAGAAAGAGGATTGAGGTGATTTTTTATATTCTTATATAAAAAAATATGAGAAATTTTTTAGACTACATTCCAAGTTATTACATTTTTGGCCCACGATTTTCCGTCTCCTTTATCTACCTTTTAAACCAAGACCAAAATTAGCCAAATCGGTCCAGCCGTTCTCGAGTTTTAGCGAGACTAACGAACAGCAATCCATTTTTATATATATAGACTAAGCCATACACCTATTAGGTTAAGTCGGCTACAGCCGATTTATAAACGAAAACTCCTTAGCTGCTGGATTCGTGTCGGTCCCGTGATAATAACCACTATTCTGCCTATTTCTACCGCGACCTTATAGTTGTTTCTAGGCGATTTTTTTTTATTGCTTAGGTGGGTGGACGAGCTCACAGTCCACCTGGTGTTAAGTGGTTACTGGAGCCCATAGACATCAACGTCTACGACGTAAATGCGCCACCTACCTTGAGATATAAGTTCTAAGGTCTCAGTATAGTTACAACGGCTGCCCCACCCTTCAAACCGAAACGCATTACTGCTACATGGTAGAGATAGGCAGGATGGTGCTACCTACCCGCGCGGACTCACAAGAGGTCCTTTTTTTTTATTGCTTAGATGGGTGAACGAGCTCACAGCCCACCTGGTGTTAAGTGGTTACTGGAGCCCATAGATATCCACAACGTAAATGCGCCACCCACCTTGAGACATAAGTTCTAAGGTCTCAGGTATAGTTACAGTACAGTTAGGTCCTACCACCAGTAGGCCAGATGTCCACGCTGCGATATCTTAAAAGTTCGAAGCAGTCTGCCTGCTTCAAGTTTACTTCAGTAAAAAACCAGATCGATCAGTCTAAAAATAAAACAACTTGTACTTTAAAATTGTCTTTATTTAACATAACCAATATCTCATTCATGGCTCAATATCCTCACATTCTTCAACCATGTCGCTTGGTGGACCGGGTTGGGCTGGTGGCGAGAAATTTAAGTACAAACTTTCCGTGTATATCATCATGCCGAATGAGAACGAAAACCTGTGGAGATTGTGAAAATCGCAATTTTCGTTTGAACTTCGCTACCGAATAATATCGAATAATATTTACTACGCAATTTGCTGATTGTGCTATTTGACAACGAGGAGCAAAAACTTAACATTCATCTTGAGCATACGAATAGAACTCAATGCTATCAAATGCTTTCAGCAGAATCAAGATTTCGATAAGCCACTTCTTAACTGAACGTATTATAATATATTAGGTAGTTCATATGGTTTACTCCAAGCCATTAGACGTTCGAACACTACCGGCAAGAAGTATCATTTCGACGTACCTATTAGGAGAAATTTGACAAGACTTAAGAATATTCTAGTTTCTTATGAATAAAAGTCTAGATATAATAAATTAAAATAAAGTATAAATGACTAGGGCTCTAAGGAGTTGCTATTTTTAAAACAGTCCAACCAAAATAAGTCTAAGTAATATATTTTTCTTAAAATGCATCTTCAAGGGCCAACCACACGTATTTTAGAGGATAACAAAACTTCTTAATTTTAAATATCTCATTTCAAATGTACGTGAATTTCTTTTACCAAGCAACGCCAATAACCAGAACCTTGTTATAATAGCTTTGCATGTCTTTGTACCACGGCTCCCATGGTCCACACGGTACTGGAAGCTCATTCATATGGGCGTCACATCGATCTGTTTATTGATTTTTTAGACAATTAAAGAGGAAACATCACAAAAGAAATAGCATACCAATTGCAATTTCTTAAGGCAGAAAGGGCCATTATTATGTTAATAAAAACTAAGTAATCTAGCGAAATGCTAAATTTTATTGTAACAAGTTCTATAAAATACGCTTCAAAATGAATGCTTACATTATACAGTTTGAGATTTAGATTTCATCACGTCTCAAGTTAGATAATGGCATTCACGTTGCGATATCTATGGGCCTCGGTAAAATGTCTGAAGATGTACTGTTAAAAGTGAGACCTTACAACTCATGTCTCAAGGTGAGTTGCGGCATTTACGTTGTAGATGTCTATGGGCTCCGGTAACCACTTAACACCAGGTGGGCCGTGAGCTCATCCACCCAGCAAAGCAATAAACGCTGGATCGTCTCAGTGGGTCGCGATTCCGATCCGGTTATAGGTTTAGCAAATTCTCTCAGGTTGAGCCCGTGAACTTACTTACCAGCCATAGCGAAGTTAATAATAACCCCTTCGGCTACCAGAGAATAGGTAGATAAAAATAAAAAAGTCAGCAACATCAAGCAAGCTTTGAGTTCGTAAAAATATAAACCGCTAAAACTTATTTTATATGTTTTGGTAATAAAGCTCTTGGTAGTGTGGGGCCGATTTAATAAACTGATTTTAGTAAGAGATTTTGCAGACGCTACTTCTAAATAGGGGTTCCAAAAAGGGGTTATCTTTTATTTTGTTTTGTTATGTATATAATGATTTTTTATACAACAGATATGTTATCTTCATAGTAACTGACTCTTCAAATCTGATCGCGCCATATATATCTACATACCTACCAATATAGTGCACACACATGTTGACAAGTAGCATTAATGAAAAGTACAAAAGATGGGATAAGCGCGTGAGTAAAAAAGATAGAGAGCTATAATTGGAACGATCGCACTTGTTATATAATTATTGCATTTTTTTAGACGCGACTAAAGACGAAACGTCCCAATTAGCCTGTTTTCGAGTCTTCACTTGACGTGCGCTTGAAACATATCTGCTTCTTTTTACATATAAAATATCATTGTATGTATACAAAGGTTTTTGTTTTACGCATAATTGCCTAATGTGTTCGAAATTAATAACATAAATTGCATGCTGCTTAGGTTAAACAAAATTTGAAAAAGTACTCATACTAATTAAAACGTTTAATTGGGTCAAAAAAAATTTTTATTGCTTAGATGGGTGGACGAGCTCACAGCCCGCCTGCTGTTAAGTGGTTACTGGAGCTCATAGACATCTACGACGTAAATACGCCGCCCACCTTGAGATATAAGTTCTAAGTTCTCAAATATAGTTATAACGGCTGCCCCACCCTTCAAACCTAAGCGCATTACTGCTTCACGGCCGAAATAGTCAGGGTGATGGTACCTACCCGCGCGGACTCACAAGAGGCCCTACCACCAGTAATCACAAGAGGTCTTACCACCAGTATTTTAATTATTATGCTTGTTAAAATAGTTTCAGTGCTTTGAGATGAATACTCAATGTTAGATAATTTTTGACTGTACTCACCAGGCTTTGACGAATATTGTCTCTTATTTAAGCATATTTTAACCCTTGAAGTATTTGCAGTAAAGGTTTTTCTCGCTCTTAAAATTGTTGCTCTAAACATTTTAGGAAACTTGTAATATCTTTGACTAGTTTCTTCGATTTTATGCGACGTTGTCAATTTTGACAAGATACATAAAAACGTCACTATTCTATTCACTTTGCACAAAAGTTATTTTTTTGCAAAAAGTCTAAATCTCCGGTATCCAGGTATTGTGTAATTACTTGCTCACGTCTGTACTCTGTTATCTCTACTATGCTGCGTGACTGACACGCATGCTGCAGGACCGCATTGTCAGGACCGTACTGATGACTCACCTTGCGTACTCAACGTTTGAGGAGCAGCTAAGTTCTCCAGTAATAGTTCAAAACTAGCCGAAACGGCCTGCCTATATAAGCTACGCCAGTGACAAAAAAAGGTTTTCGACAAAACAAAATTTAATGTGACTTCTTTCGAAATTCCCGCCATCTTTAATATTATGGGAGCAGATGAAATAAAAACTTGGGTTTTCTTGGTAATAAAATAAACTTCAATAGCGACACTACTCCGTAACTATTCTCATTTCCGTCCGAGGTTACAATGAAATTCATAACTTTTATATAAATACTCGATGATGTTATAAACCAATGACTTTCGTACCACTAAAAGAGTCATAAAAATCTTTAGGTATCGGTAGGCTTCGATGTCGTAAAAACTTAAAGGCGCAATAAAAAAATCTGTATTACATACCGTTAAATATTCGAAAAGTTTCAGAATAAAACTGCCTCTTGGAACTAATAACGGATATATCGTGGCGCATAACAAACTACATTGTCATATTACTTATAAACTTCTGTTTGTTTTTCATATCTACCTATCTATTAGAAGGTGATTAAAAAATATTGTATCTATTGCCAAGCATTAGGTATTAGAATAGTATTATATATTATTTCTTATCTCATTACTCGTACTGGTGGTAGGACCTCTTGTGGGTCTGCTCGGGTAGGTACCACTACCCTGCCTATTTCTACCGTGAATCAGTAATGCGTTTCGGCTTAAAGGGGGCAGCCGTTGTAACTATACTTGAGACCTTAGAACTTATATCATAAGGTGGGTGGCGCATTTACGTTTTAGATGTCTATGGGCTCCAGTAACCACTTAACACCAGGTGGGCTGTGAGCTCGTCCACCCATCTAAGCAATAAATAAAATAAAAATAGTGGTTCCGCAGAAATCGAAATTCACCTTAATCAATTGAAATTTTATGTTTAAACATTATTATGGTTCTATTGTCACAGATTTAGCCAAGACTACACAATAGACGAATATTAATAAAAATAAACAATATTAACCTATTCTCAATTTGACCACTTTAAGCAATAACAAAAGTTTGACAATAAACAAAGAGTCTTTTAGTGTTAAAGAGGACTTTTAGTGTTAAAGAGGACTTTTAGTGTTAAAGAGGACTTTTAGTGTTAAAGAGGACTTTTAGTGTTAAAGAGGACTTTTAGTGTTAAAGTATCAAATATTAAGCGTCGTATCTTTATTTTATCTATTCATTGTATAAAGTCGTATAATAGAATACGTTATCTTGGCAACTGTTCCTCCTTCAAGCGCATTGGAAGATTTGTTCTACTGTGTGAGTTGATTTATGTTAAATTGTTTTGATTTGTTATATTATAAAATTATCGATATGTCTATAATAAAAAAAAAGACTTGTAGAATACGTTCCTTTTTCCTAATTGAGACAGTGTATCATTGTACTTTGCAACGATTACATCCCTATCGGTTTTCTCAATTAATTAACCCAGTACAGAAAAAAGTAAACAAACCAGTGTCAATCTTGGAATGTGTTAAAATAATTTGAACTAGAGGTCCCGCAGTAGTCGAAATTCGACTATAATTAATTGGAATTGTAAGTTTGTACACTATTATGATTGTATTTTATACTTCTATGATCACAAATTTGACCAAGACTACACTATAAAAAATTTAACAAAGACAAACAATATTTAATCTATTCTCAATTTGACAGCAGACGTCAAGAACAAAAGTTTGACAATAAATAGTATGCATGCGTGTGTGCGTCAAATACATGGTCTGTAGTGTGTGTAATGTTTTCTTTATTGATTTAATGTATCTTTTATGCATTATTTAAAAAAAATATTAGCATTGTGCACTTCTTCTCTATATTCTCTATAAGTATGGAAAATTTCACACTCCTCCGTCCCCGCAATTTTCGTAAAAAGGGATACAAAGTTTAAAGTTTAAGTAAATTATGTAATTAGAAGGAAATTTAATTGAAATAAAACAATCAATTAAATTTTGAAAACAATATCAAATTTAATACATAAATAATATTTATGTATTTCTACATACATGTTTTCGTCTATATATATTTACATTGAAACACATAATTTTCCTAATTAAAATTATCTAAAATTTCACGTTTTCTTTTTCGTGAATTACTTTTACAAATAAAAAATAAGCAACTGAAAAATCAACAAAATTATCATAACATCTAAACTAATGATGTACCATCGCACTCAGATTTTTAACATTGTACAAAATAATTTACAAATCGGTTGGATTCCAATGAATACAAACGTATTTATTATCTATTTATTTGTTTTACTATAATGCAATAACCACATATTATTTTAAAATATATTACCATCTATATAACACAAGTTACAACTCTCGTAACAAAATAAACAGTGGAAATTGTTTGCAGCTTTCTTTATTCATTTAGTAAATCATCAATTTAAGTTCATTTTAACAAAGTAATAAATATATCTACATAAAATTTTGTAATTAAGATGTTGAATTTATTGATTTTATTTGATGTCCTGCAGTCTGTTGTTCTCGCCAAAATTCGATTTGGATTTATTAAATTTCAACTGTTCAAAAGTCTGGTTCTAATACGAATTCGTGAGATTGAAAATATTTTCAAGTTCTTACACCGGTCCATGTCGAAATTCTATGATGGTGTTCGATTTGTAAACCTGCTTTCAGACTACGCCATAATATAATAGCTATAGCTCATAGCACATTACATTGTTATGGACACGTACATACACCGTACTGTACTATATATTATTGGTTAAGTAGGCGCTATACTCTATACGCTATACTATAATACATGGCACTATAGTATAGCGTAGTCTGAAAGCAGATTAACACACGGTTTTGTTTATTACATGCTGAGCCCATTGAGCTCACCGTGAAGCTACCATAACCCCTCAAGGTTACCAGCAAATAGACAGGAACAAAAAGTTTTGCTTCAATACCGCCAATCGAAAAGGTCATAGTTAATTCGGTGTTGATACGGAGAAATGTTAAATAACCGTATTAACAATTAGCTCAATTTTTTTTAATTTATTTATGGCTTAGATGGGTGGACGAGCTCACAGCCCACCTGATGTTAAGTGGTTACTGGAGCCCATAGACATCTACAACGTCAATGCGCCACCCACCTCGAGATATAAGTTCTAAGGTCTCAAGTATAATTACAACGGCTACCCCACCCTTCAAACCGAACCGCATTACTGCTTCACGGCAGAAATAGGCAGGGTGGTGGTACCTACCCGCGCGGACTCACAACATGTCCTACCACCAGTAAAATTGAACAGAATCATAAAATATTAATAAAGTTGACTTTTGGTTTAAGTTCATAAATACTTTGATCGGTTTGGAACTTGAAAACATTGAAATTAAACAAGATGATAACGCATTCGCATGGATGTATTTTGCGCGATCGGTGTAAAACGAATTCCCATTATTAATTGACCATAAACATTGATGCAATAAAAAACATCACGCTGTATAATTTAATAATTGAACAACCAGTACGCACTATCTAAAATACTTACCTAATCATGAGATACCTTCGAAAAGATTATATCATTTGCCTAACACACTCATTACGACTAACGAGTTAATTTCGATTTCTATTTCTCAAATATATTTACGTATTTATATTTGGCAAAACTTTACTATACATCCATCACCTATTTCACGAACGATGTCGAACATCCAAAGATATTGAGTGACTAGGTCACAAATAAAAATAAAAATAAATGAAACTATTTACATATTTATAGCAAATAAATCGTGATACATACCTCTAAAAAACATTCATCACTAACTTACTCACGAAGTACGAATAATTTTTATATCAAGCATCATTTCCGAATTTGTACCAACATTATATTAAACGCGTTTCTCGATACCTTAAAATTAATTTGTAAAATGCGCTATTACAACAGTATCTATAGCACCAATTATCAGCTGCAAATATACGTAACGAATGTATAAAGCAGTGAAACAATATAGTCGTTTTAATGAAACAAAGTTTGCTAACGAAACTTTTTTAAAAACACGTTCTTATATGGACGTCAAAAAGTACATGAATTGACTTATATGATACACGTACTAATTGAACACTTATCGGCTAAATCTATCACAAACAGTCCACTGAGGTATTTCACAGAAACATAACACGCTAGTTTACAGCTTTAATTAAGTGGCGAGCCTTACAAATTCTGTAGGTCATTTTACTTAATTCACAAAATGTTGCTTAGTGAAAACATTATATCTGAGACTAGATATCTGACTATGATATTGTTTGTGCGTTAACTGTTATAATATTTTCGACATTAAAAGTGGGAATATTTTTTTAAATTTTGAACATTAATAGTTTTTGGGATAAAGCATTAATTACTTCAATTTATTACAATTCATATGTTCTCGAGTGGAACTCTAACAAGAAACATGTACCTTTATACTGTTTACTTTAAAAATTCACGCCAATAAATCGTAGAGCTAGCAAAATGAGTGATTTTTGGTGTATTAATGGCTGTAAAACGCTATCCTTAAAATTAATTATGGCATTTACTATAAAAAACTACAAATTGAATGAGGTGAAATGTTTTTTTTTTAAATATAAAACTATTCAAAAGCCCTTTACAATTACATTTGCGTATTTATAAATAAAATCTTTATTTGTTTGTCCAGTAAAATAACTCAACGAAAATCGCACAACCAACTATCATTGTATATTTGTTGTAATGAGCACTTTATGTTGTTCACTTAAGTTTTCATTTAAAATAATTCATACGATGTTAAGTGTGTGCATATTTTTTTTAATTTTAGATTTTATCAACACAGACATAAAGCTAACGATGATGACGACAAAGTAAAAATTGGCTCATGGCGAAAGCGCAAGAGACCTTAGCACAATACATCGATTATACAGACGAATTCCATTCAAATCGGTCGGAATATTCGAAGTCAGTCATGTGCCTACTAATGAACAGAATGCTCATTACAATATTTGAGGACCGCGAAGCATGGTATTAAACTAAAGGAAGTTAGTTCTCTTGGCAATCTCCCAAATAGAAAGGGCACAAATATCGTTTCACTTTTTCACTTTAGTTCGTCAAACGTTTTCTTCGAGTAAAAGTTAGAACACTGTTCAGTCTCCATAATTAACTGGTCTCGACAATGGTTCGAGTTTGTGATGAATCGTTATGTCCGATCGCCAACTTGTGTACGTCATTTGGCGAAATATACGTTTTGGAATTCATTACATTTCCCTTTCAGCGCAACTGGGTTGACTATCCTTCGGGGAGTCTTCAATGATATTCCATGAATTACAGCAGACTTCAGAGATGAGCTCACGGGATTCTGAAAAAAAAAACGTTTCTTTTATTTACTACAAATGTAACTCACGACATATTCTATTTTTGTACAATTTCAAAGTAAATTAGGCTCATCTCATCATCACTACATAGTATAAAACAAAGTCGCTTTCTCTGTCCCTATATCCCTATGTACGCTTAAATCTTTAAAACTACGCAACGGATTTTGATGCGGTTGTTTCTTTATTAGATAGAGTTATTGAAGAGGAAGGTTTATATGTATAATAACATCCATTAAATAGTGGAGAAATCAATAATAAATGACAGTTTCCGAAGCGAAGCGAGGGCGGGTCGCTAGTTAAATCTAAACTTATAATATTAAGATTCAATTAAATCATAGCATGTTTTTCGCAATGAAATAACTTGTTAAGCTCAAATAATTTGGTCCTGTCGTAAATAATGCACAATAAAGTTAGTCTCATTATAAATCGCCATCAGAATTGAAAAACATAAATCCCGCTCCAGTGTATCGCCCGTCAATTTACAACCTATTAAATGACGAACAATAAAACTATCTCATTCGACTGTATCATAGTAATTTCGACTTAATTCTCGCGTAGAAACTCGTGTATGTGGATTATCAGCGTTTCTCGTCGCTAGTAGAGTTAGTTTCTGCTGAGTTCGTCGAGTGTAAATCGTAACCTGCCCGACAGAGCGTCGCCGAATCTACACCCCCCCGCACGTCTCGCTTGCAGGTGAATAGTTTCAGCGTCGTATCGATATTTAAATCGAATCAAAACGTATTCGAGTTAATAATTTAGTTACTATTTAGAACTTTTTTTTTTTATTTCAATGTTTCGAACTAATTTTGTAATTACGTTAATAAACATGATAGGATTCTATACTTTACGATCGAGTACTACATATTTGGGCTGCCCAATTTTTTTTCATTAATTTTCTTAGACGGAGCGAAGACATGACGATCAATTAAATTAGTATGTGTATTATCTCTCATTAATCATACTTATCAATAATCATAAGTATTAAAATGATTTTGACTTATCGTCTATTGTATTTCGATAGTGATATTATATTTCGATAATTTAATACATCTGGCATTGCCTACTGTCCTTGAATCGAAAAGTTAAAATTCTTAAAACTGCAACCTGCACTGATGAACTTGAGATACCCGGCATTGCCCCAAAGACGACGTTTACAAAATTTTTATATTCGAGTAAACAGACTGAAGATATTATTTAATGAAAAAACAAAAAGTCGTCAAAGAGTTGTTGAGAGTGTTTCTAGGATAAAAACATTTTAATGCAAAAATTCATCCAAATTCGTTCAGGTAATACGATAATGTCTGATTTAAACCAAAAAGGCTATGGCTATGCTGCTCAATTAATCAATTTAAATAAGGAAGGATTTAAAAAAAACATTTCAAACTTTGGTCGTATCGAAATCTTGCATGCGAGTGTATCGATAAATCATGGCATCACTAGCAAAACCACGATAAATCTGTCGCATATTCAGCCATGTAACAGACTTTCTCGCAGTGAGTCATTGCTCAGAATATAGTGCGTTCCTAATATGTGATTTAGATAATTGGAGGGTACATCCCGAAATAGGGATCGTGCTCATTCAAATAAGAACAAGTAATTAAATGTAATATTAAGTATATCGAAACAGTACTTCAAGATATTTTCGTGTGTAGAATATAAAATAATAAAATATTGAGGCTTAGTACATACCAGGGTTATAATTAAATTTATAGCAAAGTCTATTAGAACATCTTAGCTTAAATTAGTTTCAAAGATTCCATTGCTTTCTTTTTTTAATGACAAATGATATTTTTTTAAGGGGTTTTATGACCTGGTTACCTTTTAAGACCTTTACGTCATGTCTAATTTTATGTTTAATTTATATACATATTTTTATGAAAAATTATAATATGGGGTGAAATGTAATGAGATGAAATAAGATGAAATGAAATGAAGATGATAATTTGAGAAATTAATCAACTGGGATGAAATTTAATGAAATGAGATGATATGGGATGAAATATAATCTCAGTAAAATGGTGGTCATTTACTGAGATTTTTTCAGTGGACTTTTTGGAGGAGCCCGAGAAGTTACGTCCAGCAGCTTTGTTTCATTTTCCCACATTTGTGCACTTTCACAGATATTAAACAGTTAATAAACCACCATTATTACACATTTAAACCTGAAGGAACACTAAATAGACAAAATAAAACAAATCACACAACTTCACTCCTCGCGTTCCCGCCAAAAAGTCCCATGACAAATGACGTAAACGTAACGATATAGATTAAAAATAATGAACTCAAATAATCTCAGGTTTACAACTCAGTCGGTTCAATTACATAATCTATGTCTCAATTACGGGTAGACATAATTTAATAAGATCGATTTACCTCTGTCTAGACGTCATCGCGTCATAGCGAAACCGCAAAAGTCATTTGGTTATAAATACTTCTGTTCGAGAGCAATATAGTCGTAATTGAAATGTTATATTATTCATACAACAAGTAATTAGTTAATAACATTTTTTTTTTTCAAGAAAACCTCGGCATGATGTTCTGTTTAAACTTTGCATAAAATAAATATAGTTTCTTATTATTTTTCATAAAATAATTGAAATGAATGAGTAAGCACATAAGCATCTATTTACATCATGGCAAGTATGGTATTGTTACGATATCATAAAATACTGATTACCACTATTACATAAGTAATATGTAATAAATGCTTAAGATAAGTCTGTCAGCTTAAATAAATGGAACAAAATTAAGCAAACACTGTATTGGATTGCCGAACAACGAAATTAAAATATATATTTTTGGACTGCTTCAATGCTTATCTTTTTTTTTTAAAAGATAGTGTGATAATAAATCGGGCTACGGATGTCATGGGCTATAAAGCATAGGCGTCGTTGGTTATCGAATGATTCCGGTTTCGAGGGTTGCCAGTGTACAAACTCTAAGTTGGTAATGTAAGTTTACCAAACAGTCCCAATAGGCCATAGACAATAGACGTTATAACAGAGCAAATGTTGTGTATGAAAGTTAATTTTTATTTGTTCAACTACTTACAATATAGCACAAACTAAATCGATAGTAGGTATTAAGTTACTACCCATACATTTTTTCTTTTTTATTACTTTTTAAGGTTAACTGAAACCAAATCAGACAACATTATTACAATTGATTACCGCTCACGTATGGTCAGCTTCAGAATTCCCTGGATACCTTAAGTTCTACAATCCTATAAATCCTATAATTGAGGGCGTCGTTCATTTCATTAAATATATTTAAATACGTACATACGTTACTGGTGGTAGGACCTCTTGTGAGTCCGCGCGGGTAGGTACCACCGCCCTGCCTATTTCTGCCGTGAAGCAGTAATGCGTTTCGGTTTGAAGGGTGGGGCAGCCGTTGTGACTTATATCTCAAGGTGGATGGCGCATTTACGTCGTAGATGTCTATGGGCTCCAGTAACCACTTAACACCAGGTGGGCTGTGAGCTCGTCCTCCCATCTAAGCAATAAAAAAAAAGCGTTTTAGTTGACGACCTAGCGAAAATCTATTTTTTTTTAGCTAGCTACCGTTTCATTCTAAGCAATAACACGTATAGTGATAGAAGTAGTATAAGAATTTTGTTTTTTTAATATTGGTTAGTGAATTATTGGTTCTGCTGTTCGAGTGGAAATATTTAATTTGCGACTCTGTTCGGACCTTACCATTAAAGATCTTTGTTTACTTATTTTCTAAAATTGTTTTAGAAAAACAAAAAAAAGATGTGATTATCGGATACGTAATTTTTTCCACATAGTTTTATCTATATACCGTTGCAGAACGCTATTTAGTGAATCCATAATCCAATACTGTGTTTTACATAGTAACAGCCGTCAGATGGAGCTAATTTTAGGTGCACATTTAATAATGTACTATCCATGCTCTTTTCCAGCCCACTTTATAGCTTTAGAACAATTTTACATAAAATAAATTTCAGAACCGAAAAAAAGCTACTCGATGAAGAGATTGTTATATTTCTGACAGACAACAGACTTTCGGTAGGCAGCGGCTTGGCTCTGCCCCTGGCATTGCTGAAGTCCATGAGCCCATGAGAAAAAAAAAAAAAAGACAAACCTGCCAGAGTCCCTAATTATTATAAAGTAAATATATACTTATTTATAAATGCCAACACGCATCTCGAGGCCTGTGTGCTTAGTGCGAGTTTTTTAACGTTCTCGATAGCGTAAAAGTTAGCTCATGTTTGTATGGAATGGGATCGTTTGCCTACGTTTGCCGCTAGGGGCGCTGTTCCAACTGCATACAAAATTGGGCTAACTTTTACGCTATCGAGAACGTTAAAAAACTCGCACTAAGCATACTGATAACGAAAACTCAATCTAATTGAGTGAAAGTTCCACCATTCAAAATGGAACGCCCGATTATTTGACTTCTTCACGGCAGAAACAGAAAATAGCCCTCACCTGTGAGCGCTCACAATACGACCTTTGATATTGTTTGAAGGTAGTATCAATGTTATTAATTCGTTATTAAGAGACTATTCCGAATGATCATTACAGTTTTAGCAACCCTGTCAGAGGCGGTCCGAAGAGTAAATTTATTCATGCCGAGGGAACGTCGGCCTCTTAACTCTTGTGTTATTTAGGGCACACTTCCTTTACGACGTGTCGATTTGTTTTTTATATTAAATACACCCTTTTTCTACATGTAGTGTTGGTGAATCGATCTCAAGAGGCTCACGACGGGAGGCGTGTGATTTTTTTTTTTTTTAATGCAGTTGTGAATGTCTGAATGTCGATTGGTCATTGTCGTCAGCAGTGTAATGCCGAATAAGTTAGGTATTGAAAAGATTATGGTATAGATCTGTACTGTATATTTTTTATATATTTTATTCCTTCTAAATAATAATTTATTTATCTATAAATTGATATTAGTGTCTTCTTTGTCTCTATCTTTGTTTGTGTTCTTGAGTGGAAAAATTAAAACAAACTCTAAAGCGTTAAACAAAAGGGAACCACAAAAGAATCTTAACTATAACGCAGCATTTTAATAAGCTAACTAACCGTGTTTATGTTAAAAGTTCAACATAAGCTTCAAATTAGCCAATATCCGGTTTCGGTGATGGTTCAATGGGGTGGAAATGAACGTTTCTGACTTCATCACATGCTCAATGTTCTCGTCAAACCCGTCACTTGCGACGAAGGGCTCGGCGAGTAAACTAACCCACAGACACAACCTACTGAGTTTCTCGCCGGATCTTGTCAGTGGGTCGCGTTTCCGATCCAGTGGTAGATTATGCGAAGTACTGCTCTTGCTAGGGTTAGTGTTAGCAACGTAGTCAGGTTTGAGCCCCGTGAGCTCACCTACTAGTCATAATTACGGTGAAATGGTCTCTCCAGACCAACAGCTTAGGTAGGCAAAAAAAACTTCGTCAGAGCTTTATGATTACGGTTTTTAGTTTTTTTAAAGAGGGTGGCATCTAAACAGCATCATATTTTGGAATCCCTAAAATATTTCACGCGATAGATGACGAATTTTCCCGTAGTGAAAGTGCATGTATCAATAATAGATAGATACCTAGCCATAAAGTGTATCTATAGGATTGTCTAAAAGCTAATAAAGCTATGAATGACGAAGCTCACATGTCAAAATTAATTTAAAAAAAAAACCTAATATTTCTAAACTAACACTGCAGTGACTTCTGTTACGTAAGATGATATAAAAAAAAATTACAACGTTTTCCTTATAACGTTTTGTTACAGCAATTACAGCAGTTACTAGCGTACTTCAAGTTTTTATATGATTTTATATGTACATTACATAACTGGTGGTAGGACCTCTTGTGAGTCCGCACGGGTCCACCACCCTTCTTATTTCTGCCGTGAAGCAGCAATGCGTTTCGGTTTGAAGAGTGGGGCAGCCGTTGTATCTATACTGAGACCTTAGCAATCATATCTTAAGGTGGGTGGGGGCATTTACGTTGTAGATGTCTATGGGCTCCGGTAACCGCTTAACAACAGGTGGGCCGTGAGCTCGTCGAACCATTTAAGCAATAAAAAAAACAGGATTTATTAGTAATTAAGTTTAATGATTTGTAGTTTCCGAGGAAGTCTCTAGTTAGGTCGTATTTATTTTGCATCCTCGTTGGCGGGGAGCGACAGTCCGGAATACGATACTTGTTGCACGTAGGCGGAGCGTCACCGCCCAACGCCCCTCAGCACACGTGCTAGCTACCAAGAGATTAGTATTTTCAAAAACATAATAAACTATTCTATTCTATACTCTTCTATACTCTACGTATATACTGTGTTACTTATAATATTTTGTATTCAAGTTTAACAATATTTGCTATGTGTATGTGCATTACTATAATTCTCATGTTGTATTTGTATATTTTAGCTGTTCTACACACACTCATCACTTTTAATTATTATTCTCATAATCCTCTCGCAGGTCTGCTGGAAGAGATTTCTTAAAGAAATAAGCAGTGCCTTTGTACATAATTTTCCTATTACTCTGTACCATGTCTTGTGTGTACATAAAAAAATTAAAAAAAAACATCGATTTCAGTTTTCAAAATTAAGTGATCCGGGATTATATCAGTCCGTTTGTTCCTTTAATGACCTCATAATTTTCGCCTTGTATTATTGCGATTTGCATATTTTTATTGTAGACTAGCTGACCCGGCAGACTTCGTAGTGCCATAATCAAATAAATAAATTTTTGTATAAAATGAACTTGAAACAAACAATAGGAATCCATCCGACGGACGGACACATCAAAGGAAAAACAAAATTGTTATTTTTATTTCATTCCGAGCATTTTCCTATTTATCTACTTTTTAAACCTTCTCTGGACTTCCACAAATAATTCAAGACCAAAATTAGCCAAATCGGTCCAGCCGTTCTCGAGTTTTAGCGAGACAAACGAACAGCAATTCATTTTTATATATATAGATAGATTAGATTAGTTTTGTGGACGAGCTCACGGCAAACTTGGTGTGAAGTGGTTACCGGAGCCCATAGACATCTACAACGTCGCCGCCACCCACCTTGAGATATAGCTCTAAGGTCTCAGTTTTGACAGTATAACGGCTACCCCACCTTTCAAACCGAAACATATTACTGCTTCACGGCAGAAATAGGCATGGTGGTGATACCTACCCCTGCGGCCCAAAACAAAATGAGTTGATATCAAACAAGCGATCGATATTAAGTGAAAAGGAACCACAGGCTGGATATCTTCCTACTGATATTTCTTAGAGTGAAAACGAAGAGTATGTGATGGGCAAGTATCATAGAAGCCCACTGAATTACTCGCCGGATCTTCTAAGTGGGTCGCGATTGTCAGGTTGAATTCTTGAGCTCACCTAGCTTTATAGAATAGAATTGACATTTTTGGATGGTTTCTGTCTTTTTCTCTTTAATTATCTTAGGTTGAATTTTAATCAAGCGATTTAAGTGCAACTATGCATAAAAATGCTAAGAGACTAGTCTTACTTAGACCTAGACTTGATCGTGAATAGTTATTCATAGTTGCAGTCCTACATAATATCATATAGTCTTATGACTTCCAGAAAGATTTAAGACGCGGTTTCATCATAAAGCAGTTATTTATTTTATTTATTACACTTCATGTATTTGTATAAATTGGCGGACTTCTAACCTAAGGCATTCTCTACCAGTGCAAAAAAGTGAATGCAAAAGAAGTAATCGTACGCGCATTGAAACCTAAATTAAATACACAAGACTAATAAAGGCAATAATTAACGGCAGGAAACACATACACACAAAAATACCTTCATTATAAAAAAATATAATTTATGCAATATTAAAACATAATATTATACTAATATTAATACGTGAAGCAAAAACTTTGTATCCCTTTTTACGAAAATTGCGCGGACGGAGGAGTATGAAATTGTTCACACTTATAGAGAATATAGAGAAAAAGTGCACAATGCTAATATATTTTTTAAATAATGCATATAAGATACTTTAAATCAATAAAGAAAACATTACACACACTGCATACCATGTATTTGACGCACACACGCATGCATATTATTTATTGTCAAACTTTTGTTCTTGGCGTCTGTTGTCAAATTGAAAATGATTAAATATTATTTGCCTTTGTTAATATTTTTTATAGTGTAGTCTTGGCGAAATTTGTGATTATAGAAGTATAAAATACAATCATATTAGTGTACAAACTTACAATTCCAATTAATTATAGTCGAATTTCGACTACTGCGGGACCTCTAGTTATACTAATTAAACAAAAATTCAATTAAAGCTGACCTTCATATTGATTGCTGGAAACAGCCCTAATACGACAATAGTGCGACTTAATGTATTTTTTTATGTTTGAGAGATTACTGGTAGCCCGGAGGCATTTCCACTTTCACCAGGATAGGTGGACGCGTAAGGGCTCAGCCAGGAAGGAAACGACTTCATGTCTGAAGGTGGGCGACGGCATTGATGTTGTGAAGTATATAGGCTTCATTGACCAAGGTACACGTGATTATTAGGCGAAAATTGCGTATAAACGCCTCTATTTATGTAACACAAGGGGATTACACGTCGAATTTGAGACTAAAAAAGAAAGGCTCGATGGCTGAGAAACTGTAAAAGCTAATCGACATAAGAATAATATATAATAAGATAGAAGAATAGTCAATACCACACCCGGATTATAATTTCAATCGCGTGGTGCACTAGTGTGAAATAGATCTAAATGGACCTAGGACGTTCGAATTTGGGATTTAAATTTTGAAATCTCCCACCAAATTGCCCGGTGCCCGTGTAATCAATTGAGTGCGACACTAGCGCCACGCAATGCCGCAGTTTGTGGAACATTTGAAAAAGTCAGTCGTGAAATCATTAGCTGTTGCTGGTAAGTCCGTATTTATTTATAACTAAAAAAATTCAATAAAACTGAGCTATCGTACACTAGACATCCGAAACAACTTATTAACTTACTTAGAAATAAATATAGAACACATATTTTTTTAAATCGTAGATTAGAAACCCTAAGCGTGCTCTCGTGATTCGAAAACTCCTTATTATTAACTGTAGAGACTGATTTTTAAATACACAAACAATCATACGAAACATAAAGTACAACGGAACACCTTCAAGCTGTATAACTTCAGTTCTATTTTTAAAAAAACATTTCTTCCCATCTCTAAATCGAGGTCACGATGTTTAAAATGTAAAAAAAAAAAAGAAGAAAAAAAAGAAAGATGTATCGAGCCCTGAATCTGTAATCACGTTTTTTTTTCTTCTGTCGTCCGCAATAAAATCATAAAATCGTTATAGCTCCGGTCGTGCAGTTACCACGTAATCCAATTTGCCGAGGGCCGCCAACGCGAAGAATGCTTAAACGAAGCCCAACAAAATTACTCTTACATCCCCCGCAAAAAAATTACCATAGACAGTCATCGACGTGGGATAGCCGTGAATTTGATTAGTTCGTGTTTTTGAATATGCGTTTTCGCCCGGGATTTTTGTGGTCCAGTTATTAAACTATTTATTTACGCTACGTATCATTGTGTACATAATCTCGCGAGACATTTATTATTATTTTTATTTTCCAAAAAAAATTTCACCTAATTTTCCACTAAGTTACGACACAACGATATGCCAAATATTAAATATTTATAATAAATATACTGGATGCAGTCAGGAATCGAATTTAGATAGCTTATAGCAAGAACAATGTGACAAAAAGAGGATCAAGTAACTCGCATTCCCAGAAAAGTCACTGGCAAATTGACTATTAATGTTATACCTTTATTTCATTCAAGTAAGAAAACGAAGTTTATGTTGTGTAAAAGTTCTTTCAAATAGTACAACCTTTTATCCGCGGTTTTACTCGATTTAATGCTTCCACAATTATAGTACTTTTTACGGGACGAAGGTACTATATTTTGTCCTTTTCTGGATTCTTGATAATTTATTTGCGAAATTTAAGGATGATCAGTTGAATCAAACTCTTTTTCACATTTATAATGTTAGTATCTACTCCCTTTCGCATTTATAATGTTAATATTAGGATTTAAGTGTGCGGATCCCTATCGCACTTCCTAAGCGTATAGTATTAGAATGGAATTTCTTATCGCACATTTTGCTACCGCGCAAAGGAGTTAGACCGAAAAAAAAGTGTAACAATGAAAAAAAACGACACCAAACACCAGCATCTTCAATTGTACTGATTTTTAGGCACTTCCCGACCATCAAGGAAACTGAAACATTTTTCTATCAAGAATATTTTATATATTTACAAATAAATATAATAAAATATGTAGTAATATATATATAATTTACTCATATCCCTTTAATCTTTTTTAGTACTTTTATTTTAATCTTTTTTTTTCGTAATACAAACAAAAAGAAAAAGATATAGTAAAAGGAACTCCGTTCCAACCTGATGTCCATAAGTCACCTCTCTCTTTTTATTACTACTTTTCAGTACAAATAGACAAATATCGAAATATTCAAGAACAAAATCGGTGCTGTAACATTAACGTTGAAGCTAGGATAAAGTTATTAAGCCCAACGCTGACTTTGATATGACATGATAAAATCTGATAAAAATTCACGTCCTACGGGGTCGGCAGTCACGTAGATCTAAAGAAAAATTTACATTCTTAACTCTGTTTGTAGCTCATTTAAATAGCTGATCAAACTTGCCAGCAAGCTGTCGAAAGAAAGGTTCGCATTTATTGGATGTGATAAGCTCATCTACTTTAATTTGGACGCGGTAATTAACAAGCAACTTCCTAGATCACCCGTTTTTAAATCGTTTTTGACGTATCGGTTTTAAAGTTTTAATAAATTTAGGGTTGTCTAGCCCGATGCGAGTAGATAGTTACATCTTGTAATCATTTTTTTTTCCTATCAAAGCTGATTGTCTAGAGAGACCATGTCAGCGTCACCAGGTCGGTAGGTGAGCTTACGGGGCTCAAACCTGACGATGTTGCTAACACGAACCCTAGCAAGAGCAGTGCTTCGCAGAATCTACCACCGGATCGGAAACGCGACCCACTGAGAAGATCCGGCGAGAAACTCAGTGGGCTATGTTTGAGGGTTAATTCACTCGCCGAGCCCTTCGTCGCAAGCGACGTCCGCGCCAAACACTCGTGCGTACAACAAGTGCACCGCCTCACGGAGCACATCTTAATAGGGCTAAATAGGCGTAAACAAATCCCGACCGGCGCCCTCTTCTTCGATGTAGCGAAGGCGTTCGACAAAGTCTGGCACAACGGTTTGATCTACAAACTGTACAACATGGGAGTGCCAGACAGACTCGTGCTCATCATACGAGACTTTTTGTCGAACCGTTCGTTTCGATATCGAGTAGAGGGAACTCGTTCTCGTCCCCGTCATCTGACTGCCGGAGTCCCGCAAGGCTCCGCACTCTCCCCGTTACTATTTAGTTTGTATATCAACGATATACCCCGGTCTCCGGAGACCCATCTAGCGCTCTTCGCCGATGACACGGCTATCTACTACTCGTGTAGGAAGATGTCGTTGCTTCATCGGCGACTCCAGACCGCAGTAACCACCATGGGACAGTGGTTCCGGAAGTGGCGAATAGACATTAACCCCACGAAAAGCACAGCGGTGCTATTCAAAAGGGGTCGCCCTCCGAATACCACTTCGAGCACCCCACTCCCCAATAGGCGCGTAAACACCTCCGCCGTTAGCCCCATCACTCTCTTTGACCAGCCCATACCGTGGGCCCCGAAGGTCAAATACCTAGGCGTCACCCTCGACAGAGGGATGACATTCCGTCCCCACGTAAAAACGGTACGCGATCGCGCCGCGTTTATACTAGGACGACTCTACCCAATGCTTTGTAGACGAAGCAAACTGTCCCTCCGTAACAAGGTAACCCTCTACAAAACTTGCATACGCCCCGTCATGACGTATGCAAGCGTAGTGTTCGCTCACGCGGCCCGCACCAACTTGAAACCCCTTCAGGTTATACAATCCCGATTCTGCAGGATAGCCGTCGGAGCACCATGGTTCCAGAGGAACGTGGACCTCCACGATGACCTGGAGCTCGACCCCGTCAGTAAGTATCTACAGTCGGCATCGCTGCGCCACTTTGAGAAGGCGGCACGACATGAGAACCCTCTTGTCGTGGCCGCCGGAAACTACATACCCGATCCTGTAGACCGTTTGGTAAACCGTCGACGTCGCCCAAAGCACGTCATCACGGATCCTCCTGATCCATTAACGGTGCTTTTAGGCAATACAAGCACCGGTCACAGTCCTCGCCGAACCCGTCGCTTGCGACGAAGGGCTCGACGAGCGAATTAACCCACAGACACAGCCCACTGAGTTTCTCGCCGGATCTTCTCAGTGGGTCGCGCTTCCGATCCGGTGGTAGATTCTGCGAAGCACTGCTCTTGCTAGGGCGGTGTTAGCAATTCTCCGGTTTGAGCCCCGCGAGCTCACCTACACAAGCTAGGGTACGCTGAAATAGCCTCTCAAGGCTATCAGCATAGGTAGGAAAAAAAAAAAAAAAAAAAAAAAAAAAAGGGAACGATGACCGGGATTTGTAATCAATGTCATTGGAACGTTCAGAGCTCGTGTTGATAATTGACAAATTAAATAGATTGTCATTAAATGTCCGACTACCAGTATAATTTTCAATTCTCTTCCATCATAAAATTCACGACAATACCTTTTCATACAAACCAAAAATCTAGTTTCGAATTTCATTGCTTTTTTAAAAATTGTATATTATTTACCAGGAGAGAAAAAAACGCTTATATTGATAACCTAAACATTAAGCGACGTATTCAAAAAATAACTTTGATAATCGAGTTGCGATGTGAAATCGCACTAAATGACTCCGTACGAAATAATGAACTTGTTTGACACACCTCAGTTTTATGGAAATCGATTCGTTAATAATGTAATAAAAATTCAAAAAATAAAATGTATAATTCATCGTTCATCAGAAGAAGTCATGCGGCAAATATTTAAGGAACTTACCTATAAGGCAACACGGGAGCGAACGAAAAGAGCAAAAGCGCTTTTATTATGAAGGGAGGGGAATAATGAATAAATTCCGTGTAAGGGCCCACTCGTAATGCAATTGAAAACTTTTTATCAAGTGCCGGGAAATCGTGTGTAAAGGTGGACCAGGTACCTAATTACGAACGGCACCCGGATTGAATACAAGATGAGCTCCGGAATTCGAACGATGCCCCATTGCCATCCCGGGACACTTTATGAAAATCAGCACGTTAATGAAAACGTCGACTGTCGACCAACGACCCGGAAAAAAAGATTTTTAACACGACGTAATTAAATTAAACGAGCTGCGCACTCTAACATAACGGCCGTCTGGTGTAGTGGTAATTGACATGGTTACTACACCAGGGGGTCGCGGGTTCGAATCCCGCCAAGGGAAGATATTTGTATGATAAATATAAATGTCTTTTCCAGGGTTATGGATGTATATTAAATATATGTATGTGTATAACAAAAATTTTACATTTATATCCGTTATCTGGTACCTGTAACACAAGTTCTTTACGAACTTATCACGGGAACAGTTAACGAGGCGAAAAAAAAATTAAAAAAAAAACATTAATTAAACGCTTTCCTCGATGCGTTATCAAGGAAAACTTGTAAGCCAAATGAGCGGATAATTCATCTTAAAGTTTCACGATTTCATCGCCCATTAACTTCGCCTTTTGGAAAAAAAAGTCTGTTTTTTGGTTTTTAAATTAACAAGATCGTTCCAGAGCTCGCCGTCTGTCGAGGACGCACTCGTTCTTTTGTAACTCTAAAAAACAAGTCATTACCGAAGCGGGTTAAATCTAGCGCCGTTCTCCCGAGAATTTTTCGCGGGAGATCTATTATTCAGAGGCGATCGGCCACCGAGCCGCGACCGCCGTTTACGCTGAAATGATATGATTAATTACCGGCTCCAAGACTCCCTCATTAGCGTGCAAATACGAGCACTCGATGGTGAAATTGAATCACGACTCACGGCTGAACGGCGCCGCCCTCAATCGGCTTCTAATTTTAATTAAATTATTAATCACTCGAATATTTTTTTAACTGCATATAGTTCGTTCAATATTTTTTTTATTGCTTAGTCGGGTGGACTAGCTCACAGTCCACCTGGTGTTAAGTAGTTACTAGAGCCCATAGACATTTACAACGTAAATGCGCCACCCACCTCGTGATATGAGTTCTAAGGTCTCAAGTATAGTTACAACGGCAGCCCCACGCTTCAAGCCGAAACGCATTACTGCTTCACGGCAGAAATAGGCAGGGCGGTGGTACCTTACCGCGCGGACTCACAAGAGGTCCTACCACCAGTAATAATAATACTGAATCACGAACATAAAACTTGTATTTGTTAGGTCGTTTTCGGTGTGTACAAATTATTCATATGGGCCAATATAATTTGCAAGCAAATGATGTGTTCGTACACCTAGGACCTTTTCTCTGTGCTCTTACATAAATAAAGGAGGCATCACGTCCCATAATCCACGTAACAAAGAAACGTAAACATGAATGACGTTCGTCGGCTTTTGTAATATCACGTGTCGTAAAGATGAGTGACAAAATACATATTTTTTTACTTCAATACGAAGAATTGCGCGGAGGCGAAATTTTCTTCGTTAAATGTCTATTCGACCTCCTTATTAATGCCGATAAAAAAACGACGAAAATGCAGGAAAGCTTATTATTACGTCACTAAGACGAAAAGATTTTAATTTAGAACACATTAAAAAGCAGACTTAACCTAATAGGTGTATGGCTCTAATAAAGAAAAAAAAAAAACATTAAATCTATGAGCTATTAATTTTACTCCGCGTAATCTGTTTCTGGAATCAATTCTCAGCCACGGTGATTCAGCACTCTATCATGTGATTTTAAAGCCAAATTTGAAAGGACTCAATTGGTACGTAGCGGCTTAGCTATGGCCCCAGTATTACTGGTGTCCAAGGATAACGGTGGCCACTCACAATTAGGCAGTGGTTGTCGATTTCTAATGAAATAAAACTTGAAGCGCCTCCTCTGCGTATTTTAGAAACAAACGTGGACTCTATAGACACCTGAGGCCTGCGTTTTGTTACAAGCGAATTAAAACTTAAATTGAATTATTAATCTAAAGTTTTACTTTATACATAAGAAAATAGTAATAAGGTATCTATTGTCTTCGCCTAAAGGATAAGACGTCCGGTATATTAGCATCGAGTGTTCCGATTAGGCCAGTATTCGAATGCCCGCAAGTACATTTAAGTTAATGAAATACATACGTACTTAACTCATGTTCACGAGTGACTTCATGTAATAAAAATGAAGTCCGAAAAAGTTATAGATCCATAATTATTATACAATTGAGACATATGCCTCAAATGGGTTAAGGCATTCACGTTGTAATAATCCGTTGAGGTCCGATAATATCTATAAGTTTCGGAAAAAACTAAAAATCAAGTCCTTAAACCGTTTGCCTAACTACATTCATAAAAAAAAAATTGGACCCATTATCATTGTACATAGTAAAAGTATCAGACTTCTATTAGCGTCCGTAAGAAAACTTATTACATCATTTTATGAAGACAATAAATATTCTAATACTCATCTAAGTAATTGGGTCTTTCGCAAGTTTCATGTAGACAAAAGTTCTGGCAGTTTTATATCTTGGTTCTAAAGAATGCTGCTAAGGATGATATGACCTTAGTTTTATAGTCGATTCATATTTCTTATCACAACAACGCCAGACTGTTCGTTTGAAAAATAATGTTGTATTATTTTTTTATGCTGGCAATAGTTTTTTTTTTTTTAATTCTGACTTGACGTAGGATTTTTTTTTACACTATTATTATACGAAGGATTCACAGTTCAACGGCCAATAAAAATCACAATATGACTAGCGTCACAATCATCGTGCGACATGAAATCAAACTCTATTGTATTAAATAAACGTTGTCCCTATTAATAACATTCAAAGTTCCAAATAGTAATGCATGCCGCATTATTACTTCGCAGCAGAAAGGACAATACCATTACATCACGTGTAATCACATAATTATATAAAAATTAGGGCTACTATTACATGATGTTATTTCTTTTTTTTAAATTTACAGTCGATGTTTTTAGCATGTGTAAGCCTTTTTTTAGACAAATTGGTATTTCCTGTAGCATTCTCGTTGCAAATATAGCGTTCTTTATGTATAAACCATAGACGATGAAAATTTTTCGAGACCTGGCAACCCTGGACACGCTCGTACTAAGTTACCCGACACTCGAATGGGAAACTTTCAGTGGATTATCTGTGATGTTCCGGATTTATGGCATCGTCGTATTGTTAAGTGTTCGCTAATATTTCTTCACTACAAACTTCGACCATTCATACTTTAAAGTTACATTTTAAAAGGTTTCTAAAGCCTTTCTTCAAGTTATTGTATAAAGTATTTTGTTAATAGAAAAGTTATTTCAGTTCGATTTTACTACGAGATAAAATCTTAACATGGTTTTTAATGTGCGATCTTAGGTGATAAAGTCCATAATAATTACCTTTATTCTTGGTGTTTAATCTCCACAACTCATCACCCGCGTCCCCTGAGTCCACAGTCCGTTACCTAACTAGCCATATCACAAGCTTCCACCTAGCTTAACACTAAAGCCTACACTAACACAATTGACATATCAACAACGCCCGGTAACAGTCCTTAATTAATATAAAAACTCTAACATTAGTTAACATTACTAAAATAGATGTCGAAAACGACGCTCAGAATGGAGAGCGTCGTGATTATTATTGTAAGTAGGTAACTAGTCCGTTTTGTGGGTTCTTTCAGTGGACCCAGGAGGGGGTGACGGAGTAGGCGGTGCGGGGGGTTCCGCCCCCGGACAGCGTGGTGGGTACAGGAGGTGCGGGCGCAACGAACTGGCTCTCTGCTTCGGCAGCCATTGCGGTCTGCTGCTGAGGGAAATTGAAGTCTAAGGACCCGTCCATGCTGAGTTCGTGTTTTATGACCTGTCGGAGAAAAGCACATTAAGGACAGGGTTTTTTTTTTTATTGTTGAACAGTTTTTTTATTGCTTATATGGGTGGACGAGCTCACAGCCCACCTGGTGTTAAGTAGTTACTGGAACCCATAGACATCTACACCGTAAATGCGTCACCCACCCCGAGATATAAGTTCTAAGGTCTCAGTATAGTTACAACGGCTGCCCCACCATTGAAACCGAAATGCATTACTGCTTCATGGCAGAAATAGGCAGGGCGGTGGTATCTACCCGTGCGGACTCACAAGAGGTCCCACCACCAGTATAGTTAGAGGAATGTAGACGAATTATTTGAGGAGCTGATGCTACCCTCTTACAGATACTCATAGATAGGTACATCTATTTTTTTTGCGTGCGAAGACGCGGGCGCAGCTAGTGTTCTATAAATTTTCTGTGTGTTTTACATATCTTTGGAACAAAAAACATGTCTAGTTCCAGTTTCTTATATATTCCCTCAGTGATGAAACTGCATAGATAAAGATATGATGATATAAAAGCGCCTATAAAACTAGTTTGCTTGAATGTAATTTATCTGCATTTTAACTTTAACATTTTTATGGTGGAGAACTTCTATTTGATTTCTAGAAATCATTATAAGGTCAATGGTATTGCCGTTTATATTTTATTAATCGTTGTGAATATTAACTATATATTCCACAGTTTAAAATTTGACATAGTAATTTCTGTGATTTTTGAGAGTCATTTAATTTAACACTCAATTCTATGTTTAATCTTGCCTTTATTATTTTAATATAATTATTTCCAAACTTTTTTAATACTTTACAATTTTCGTAGACGGAGAAGTTTTGTTGTACATCATGTAATTTAATCTAGACTTCGAATTCAGGTTTCAGGCTGGACGGTGACACTTATATTGGTTTATCTACGGGTTCTAGTTATCACTAAGCACTTAGTACTTAGGCAGGCCCAGAAATCTTCAAAAAAAAACATTTAAAGAACACATTATCAAAAATAGTTACATAGATTATAAACTACAAAAACTATTTGGCTAATAGCTTTAAAGCAAAATGAATTTAAATTTTAAATTATCATATTTTTAATTCAGGTTATTTCGGTCAGGATATTGACTCGAAGTTAACATAATGATTTTATGTATTATCCTTAGTTCAATGGGACGTAATAGAATTAAATATACCGTTAGATTTTTCATATATGTATAGGTATATCAAAAAAGCGTATTTAAAATTACCTCATCTACATTGCAGTCGAAGCCATGTTCCAATGCTTCGAAATTTAAGTCCTCTACCAAACCAGAGTTCAAGGCGCCCATTATCTGTCCCATGACAGTCGTTGGTCCCATTCCACCAGCCTGCACCATCATTCCACCATTCATCAAAGCGGGATCCGACGTTGTCACCATTTGAGTTTGCCTATTACCTGCCGATCGAGAAACACTTTTGAGTTCTCCCTTGACCTGAACCATAGAAATGTTATTTTGTTAACGTGATTTTATTTTTATTTTTAAATGCCAAATAAACATATTTAAATGATGTTAATCGCTAGTAACGTCTATAAATTTAAATAGTCGCTAAGAATAAATAAATTTTAATAAATTTAAATTAAAAATAGTGTAAGAAAAAATGATTTTATTGTAAAAAAAGCGTGGGGTCCTTTTCAGGATATTATCAAAATAACCCTTCTACTGATATCTGTTTAGAAAATATTTATAACTCTGATACCATGCACCCACGCTTTTTTTACAATAAAATCATTTTTCTTACACTATTTTTAATTTTATTAAAATTTATTTACTTTTTTATTTTTTAGTTGGATTTCAATTTTTTCAATATTTTTAATATTTTTTTAAATTTTGAATTGTCATCGGTCCTTAATAAGTATACCAAATTTCGAGTTAATCCGACATTTTGAAGGGGGTCAAAATCATGTTCAAAGATTTCGTTACAAACATACAAACGTCTAAAGCTAATAAAAGCGTATTAAAATAGATAAATAGAATTATTTAAGTACCCGTTTGCATGATATCGGCTTGATCAGCAGACGGCGGTGGCCTGACGAAATGATCCAATGCATGCTGATGTGGGTGTGTGGGGTGGGCAGGGTGGGCGGGATGTGTGTACATAGAGGCACACGTGCAGCCTCCGTGAGGGTGTCTCGGGCAGGTTCCGTAGGATCCATACCGAAAACTACCGCCTGAAGTAGATGACGAGGTCGTTGGCACGTACCTGCAGATTCGAGTGTCAACATAGAAACATTAAGGAATTTACACAGCAAGAATAAATAACAACAAAAATAAAATAATGTTCACAGCGTGCGACAATGTGCCACATCACGTCTTGGAGATCACAGATATCGTCTTTATTGATGTTCTTATTTCAAAGAACATAGCTCTGACAGTATATACCGATGATTTGGTTTAATATAGTTGATTGATAACGGCAGACGGAATACGGCCCACCTGATGGTGAATGATTATCGTCGCCCATGGTCTTCAACAATGCCAGAGGCAGAGCTAAGCCGCTGCCTACCACTAAAAAGACATACCTCACCTAATACGTTGGCCATTTTTAAAAGCAGCATAATTATATAATAATTCTACGTCTAGTCTATTAAAAGCCGCTTTCTATTTAACGTAGTTAAAGCAAAATATTCCGGGTTTATTTAAGAAGCCGCTTCGTACATAAAGCATACTACAAAAATCTTACGGGTTCAGGAATGGATCGGCTCCCTGCAGTTTCATGGAATCGGCCAGCGAACCTGCCAACTGTTCCTCTTGCGTGTAGTCCGCTTGTGAGAAGTCTGTATTGGTGGCGTAGTCATTCGCGTATTCTTGCTTCCAATCTGGTTCTGAAGGGATCATTGAAGGAATTGGAGACAGACGTCCGCAAGATGAAGCGTTTGATGGAGCACGCTGGCGGAAGTCAGGCGACAACTGGAAACTGCTGCTAGCCCAAGCGAACAAGCATAAAACAAATAAAATATCTGTAGACTAGAAAGTACTAAATTCGAAATTAAAATATGTCCCCAACTAAGAATCGAAAGCTGCGGAAACTAATACTAAAGCTCGATCTAATGAATTTGCTGTCCAACTTCTATAACAACGTCTAAAGGGAACATGCAAATAAAACTTATGTCGCTCGTTTACATCTAAATTTGTGTGCCAAATGAGGCGCTCACCAAAATGGGGTTCAATGGTCAGCACAGGAAATATCTTTATTATACCAAATGATGACAAAAATGTTCATGAGATATGTATCCCACAGGCCGGTCCTTCGGTGATTATCGAACCATTCGAAATATATGACGAAAATGTTCGTAATCCATATAAAATGAATCGGCAATAAAAACATTAAATATGAGCTGAAATGACGAGATTCAGCATCCTCATAACTCATCATCTAATGGTTCTGAATGATTTAAACCTTTTATCATAAAGTGGCAGTGATGCAATAACTCAATTTTATTAGTTCGGTCAACGCAGTTTTGGTCGTTGGTTTTATTTTGAGATGAGTTATCATGCGTGCTTCGATGTTTATAATCGTTTGTACGTTTCTAAGTTACTGTGGCATTAACGTCATTCGGTAGCCTTAAATATTTGAAAAAGATTCCTTCCCATTGTAAGTATATGTACGTAAATCACTGCGCATTTAAAGTCAAATTAGTACCACTAAAAGATGCATCCATGGCCGATTATTGGCTTGATGCCATCGCTTGCAGGAATTCATTTACTCCATAAGGAGGGTTTTTTTATGTTTAAGTAAACAATAAAACTGCTACTCTCTATTACTCTAAATACAGTAGCTACTAAAGAACTATAAATTCATTTTAATCTGTATTGAAATTACCTGTGCATTGGTGAGTCTGTGAATATGTCGATGCTCTCCGATACTGAGCTACTTGGGCTAGGTGTTGCATCAGCTGTGGCTCCATTTCTTAAAGCTTCGGTCTACAAGACGATATATTTTTTTTATGAGGAATATTAAATTCGGAAAATAAAAGGTAATATCGATTTAAACTGAGAACATCGATTTTCCTCTCGATGAAATCATCAACACGATCATAAGAGTTGACGTAATCATAGTAGTGCTCCATTTTGTTAGGGTAACGATTCCATTACAAATTGATGTTTCGAATCGTTTGTTACCGTGTCATAATATGTACAAAACCTAATGGACAATGTACGTTTTCATAGTTCCCAAGCATACAATATTTTAAAACTAGGACTAATACGATTTTAAAGATTAGATTACTAGAATTTAAAACAAAAGTAACTAAAGAGCACAAATAAAATAAATTTCTAATACAATGATCGCTCGAAACATTTCAAGAACGTTTTAGATTCAAAACAGCTGTTTGATTGTGTCATACAATGAGCATAAAAAATTAATCATTGTAGAATTATTTCAAACAAAATTTTAAGCCTGATTGGATATTTATATAACGCAAACTAGCCGTAGGGCGATTGATAGTATGAATAAAGAAAGAAAAGCAATGGACTGAGAAATTGACATTGCTACTAGTATTACTAAAATCAAATCTACTTTGATCCCTATCTTTGAAATAATACCTTTTTCTTTACCCTTCCTCTTCGTTTCTCGAATTTCGAGGTTTCCATCGAAGCGGCTCGCCTCCTGACGGATTTTCCGGGTTTGGCGTCGGGATTGATCATCCACCATGATGACTTGCCAGTACCCTCATTCTGAACTCTCATGAAGCGGTTGTGAAGAGACAGGTTGTGTCTTATCGAATTCTGTAACAAAAACGAAATGCAATATTAAAATAAAATATTCACACATAAATTTTATATCTGAATATCTTCTAAAAGAATACTGATCAAAATTAAAAAAATAAGGGTATTATGAAATTATTTTTTTCCAATTTTCAAATAGTCGTTTACATGAATCATAGACAATCATTTCTGCGAAATCTCACTCAGATATTACTTTAGAGTCGATCAGTGCTTCACAGTCGAATCGATAACACTGAACAATGTTATAACTTTCATAAAAGTGTATTAAGTCGTTACAGCTACCGTCCCGCGTGAGGTCGCATACAAATATCACTACTTTGTATAATTCCACCACAAAACGAATGATGAAAACGATGCAGAAGCGATGTTAAAAATAACCCCCATAAACTTTAAACGCGTCGTGCTATATCCGGGCATGGCGACCGCTGACCACAAAAACATATACGAATTTTAATTCCAGCTACTGTTCAAAGTTGGTGCAATAACGCGTCCTATCTCGCACCGACAATAAAATCTCACAACTTTTTCCCGTCAAAGGTATAAAAGCGACCGCAGCAACGAATGAAGTTTTGCTATAAAACAGTCCATAAATAATTTTCTGCTTGCCCCGTGAGAACCGCCACTTACGAGACTGTACACTAGAACGGCTATAAATATGTGGAGTTGCAAAATGTTTGCGTGAATAGGGCGAACAGAAAAAAAATAAATAAGCGCAGCTTAATTTTTTGGTTGCAAAATGAGGAATTCCTTCGCGATTTTCACCCGTAATTTAACAGGACCTCGTCGCTTCAACGTCTCGGGATACGTAAATTTTTCAGATACGTCTATTTACCATGTAAATCATACAAATTTTACGAGAAACTCAGTAAAAACACGACTGTGTTTGCGCGTCTATTCGACACGTTTCGAAACCTTCGCTGCGTATAATTCGCTTTACCGTTTTAGAATGGAAAATTTTAAAACCTATTGGAATTTCAAAATACGAGATATGAATTTCATGGCGTCTCTCAATGTTTTTCCTTTGTATGTTAAAACTTAACTGCGTTTTAGTGTTGCGACATTCAAAGTTTATTAAAGATAGGTACGATGATGAGTAGGATTTTATTAAAAAATTTTTAAAGGGCTCGTTATTGGTTCAATTAAAAAAAAAACTTTAATGCGTCTAATTATATTGTGCAATAATAAAATAATAATGAATTCAGATCATATTAATTGTAATCATAAAGACTCAATTCAACATAAATTAAATCCAGTTATTAAAAAATTAATATCGCGTCAATAAAAACTGAATTTGCCATTATAAATTTAATTCAAAATTCCGTAATTAAGTTGGCGCTCACAGTAAGTTACTATTGTACCGAATGCCTAATTAAGTATTTGTACAACAATTGGCCACGTACATAAATCCGCTGAATGTGGACAAGTCCACGATTTATCAAGCGTGAAAACGCACGCAACAAATGGCCCGTCGACGCTTTGATTGATACGTCGCCAAAGGCCCTTACCATGAATTACTTCGGCAATAAAAGTGACAAGTTCGAGTTGTACTTCAAACCGACATGGTTTTCGGATCATTCGCGAATTGCTTAAGCATACTTTTTGAAGTGAAAACTTCTTTAGAATCGTTGTGATTTCAAACCGGATGCAACGGAAAAAACGACAGGTAAGAGACACAAATACAAAAGAATGAGACAGAAATATACATTTAATACAGCGCCATCTTTGAGATTTTTTAATACTAACGTGTGTATGAAAGCTCTTGTAGTGAATTTTAATTTAGGATTATACGTGAAATTAAAATATCAATTCACAGAGGGCGCTACCTTACAATTATTTACTAATGACAAAATTTTACATATACTTAAGACGTTTAGGATAATTGTATTTTAATTTTGGAAGGTTTCACTTCTACCACGTGTGAATTGCACACATGTTTTTTAAAATAAATATGCCTATATTAATTTCTTTTTGAAACTAAGATATACCATTTTTAGTGTAGCCAAATATATATTTTTATTACCTAAAATGTAATGATGTAGGTTTGATTAATTTTACTACCATTTTTTTTACGACAAAAGTAATATTTTTTTGGCTCCTATATATCTAAGAGTTTCGTCAAAACGAGTAAGTATATCTCAGAAGTTAGTTCGGCGTACTACGTCCTAATTCGACATGGACATTAATACATCCAATAATAATCCGACGAATATAATTTATGGGCACTAAATTATATAGTTGCTGACTGGCAGCTAAACTTAATCGAATTTTCTGCTCCCGTGACGTCACGGCCCATTTTTCGTAATCTACCTGTTTTTTTTTCTGCGCGTATGCGATGCGGTCCATACAGCCGTATTTCTCTACGCTCCGGCGAAGATTGAACGGGTAGAGAAAGCGGTATTTCGTGCTTTCGAAACACGGATATTTAAATTCCTTGAATTGACATAGTTGTTTTTTTCCTTTAGGAGGACGACGAGGAAGAAGAGGCACTACAGTAACACACGCTGGGGTTCTCTTCATCATTTAGTCATTTTCTATTCTTTTTTTATTTATTTTTCACATCATATCTCATAAAATTTTGGGGTATAGATATCTTTTTTCCTGTGGGAAACGGGACGGGATATTTATCAAAGCCGACATAAGTCGAGGAAGAAAAACTAATAATAATATGTATTTCTTTAACTACAAGTATTTGTATCTATAAATATTATGTATGTTATATATACACATATGTTTAAGTTATATCATTATCACACTACACTTACCAAGGTTCATCTCTGCACCCCCTAAGGTAGACTTTCAGAGAATGCCTATGGCATTAAGTCCGCCTTTATACTGTCTAGTATATAAAGTTATAAATAAATAAATAAATAAATTAATAAATAAGTTGTCCAGCTTTGTACATGCATGTCGTTTTATTTTATGAAGGTAAATATACGTTCCTTACTATTGGTAATGAATCGGTAGTTAGGTAAAAACAATATTTATGTCAGGCTCAATCTTTCGCACGTTCCACACTTCATATTAACTTTGTTTCAAATGTTAATAGAATTTAAGATATCCAAACAATTCTAAATCTAACCGCAAATTACCAAGTACTTACAAAATTATTAATTTACATATATCACAGCCGTTACAGAGTCTTATATACTGATGACATTTACAAAAAAAAGATTATAATAATGTTGAGTTTAAGTCTCTATATTAAACACCACTCGATCACCGTTTTTTATCTGACGTTTGTTTTTGTTCGTTCAAATGTGACGGACAAAATTACTGAACCTATGGTAATCATTTTTTTACTTTGAACCTTATGATGAGATTGAAAAACTATCTTAAGTAAAAAATTAAAATGTGAATTTTAATTCGCTACGTTGACGTGAGTCGAGCATTTAGATACACCACTTTGTAAAGACAACTCATTGACGATCTCGGATTGTAGCATGGCACACATATCGTGATGTCTATGGGCCCCTGAAACTACCTTACACCGTGCGCCGTCGTCACATTTACACTGGTGGTTGGACCTCTTCTGAGTCCGCACGGGTAGGTACCACCGCCCTACTTATTTCTGTCGTGAAGCAGTAATGCGTTTCGGTTTGAAGGGTGGGGCAGCCGTTGTAACTATACTGAGATCTTACAGCTTATATCTCAAGGTGGGTGGCGCATTTATGTTGTAAATGTCTATGGGCTCCAGTAACCACTTAACACCAGGTGGGCTGTGAGCTCGTTCACCCATCTAAGCAATAAATTAAAAAAAAATAAAAAAACATGCTATAAATAAAACTCTATTTGCAAATTATTCGAAAATTACTTGGACGCCTCATCTAGTGCATTTATATCAGAGAAACGGGTCGCGCCCAAACCGGGGCGGCAAGACATCGTACTTAGAATTTTGTCTACGGTAGGATCCGTGGCGCCAATGCGACCCTTATGGGGTGAATTAACAGTCTACGCCGTCTACAGTCCCCTTTAATGCTTCACCGACTTAAATTTTGTCGAATTTCCACCGCCATTATATGGCGTTACGCAATCCAAGAATCGAATGGCTTATGATTTCCGTTGTTTATAGCTCCCGTTGTGTTCTATATTCTATATTCGAGACCTACTGCTGATTTTAGTTTGTTTATTAATTTTTATTTTTATTCAGCAAAACCAAGCAGTACATTTCTAGCAGCTTAAACGGATTACGTTCGATTTGAATTATCATTATTTCGAATGATTTGTCCGTGTTTTGTTTTGACCCAACCAAAAAAAGAACCTAGTTAATAAAACAAATTCCCACACATTAATTTATGTCATAACAATTCACCGAGAAAATCACAAATACAATTTCGTGCAAAATTTATGCTGAATTGACGTAGTAATTAAATTTTTGAAGATGGAACAAGAAAGACTGCTTTCTTAATAGACACTTCTTGCTGTCTCTCTCACACGCCCTGTGACTTAACGGGTATTATTTATTACATTTTTATTTTATTGCTTGGATGTGTGGACGAGCTCACAGCCCACCTGGTGTTACGCGGTTACTGGAGCCCATAGACATCTACAACGTAAATACCGCTACCCAACTTGAAATATAGCTTCTTAGGTCTCAGTATAGTTACAACGGCTGCCCCACCCTTCAAACCGAAACGCATTTCTGCTTCACGGCAGAAATAGGCAGGGTGCTGATACCTGCCCGCGCGGACTCACAAGAGGTCCTACCACCAGTAACAGTATCGTAACGCTGTCAGATTGAAAATATTATTAAGTTAATCATATGTGAACGACGAGTAAAGTAATGTAGAGTTTGAACTGAATGCGTTCTCGAGTAGTTTGATGCTGTTAAAATGTAAAACTGTTTACATCAGCCAAACATGTATTCGGTCAGATTTCTTTAAGAATAAACGTGGATACGGAACAGTGGAATGGCCGAAGGATTGTTGAATAATTCAGTGCGATTATTCTGTTAGAGTGACATACTTAATGCACACGTGATGGCCTTATCTGTGTGCTCTTAAAGTGTATTAAAACAATGAATTTGAATTAATATTAATAAAATATATTTACTGTCTCTAGTTGTAATGAAAATATGTATATTATTGTAAAGATTTACGACTTGCTCCAGAATATGTGACTATTTATTTTAATATAACTAATTTTCAGAGTTATTTTGATAGAAAATTCAATTATTATTTAATTATTCCGCTGACATTATCATTAATATTGATATATTATGTTTAATCTGTGTAATAATTCAAGCTCCGCGGGTCGTTGGTATTTAAAAATGCATACGACTGTTTCCCGTCAACGCTAGAGATCTATTTTTGTTAAACGTGTTCCAAACAAAAAATTCATTAATAAAACGGTTCAAAATTTGATCGCAGGTCCTTTGAATATATATTTATGCGTAGTTTTCGGTATCCATAGCCGTGTACGCTCCCGAACGAAATGCGTCACATTCAAATGTATGCGCATATAAAAATTTAGTACTGTTATTAAATGAATGAGATTACGGAATCTACCTACGGAACGGTGTGGCGATGCTTTACGTAACTCTCTTTCTAACCTCGTGTCCCTATTTTGTTTACTACACTACAGATGTCGACCCTGGCGAGAGCCAGGATGAAGGTAACGTGCCAAAGATATTACTATTTATAAGGTACATGTATGAAATGATGGTAACCGTATTTGAGATTCTAAATTTATTTAGACTTGAATTGCGAACAAGAGTCGATGATCAATCCAAGATTGCATTCGTTTCCGTCAATAAAAAGTAATTGGATTTCTAGCAAATTCTTTGTTCACACGCTGGTCGAAAGCGTACGAATCCCTATAAGAGTCTCCCTAAGCGCGAAATCAAATAACAAATGAATTCAAATTGGAAAATCGCGATGACACAATAGGAAACGCGAGGGACGTTGAGCGCCATAAGCGTGACAGTAAAACCTTCGAAATTTCTCGAGAATCCGAGTGACAACCGCCGGTGACAAATTTAATTATTCAACTTACCGAAACGTTAGCAAGATGACTTTTCACCGATAACTAAGTACGAATAAATTCACTTAGGGGCCGCTGAAGCCGACGGCGAGCCTGCGGCGCGCATTGTGCGGTACCGTAGGTTTCGTGGAGTCGGAGTGGTGGAGCTCGATGGGGTTTAGTCGGTAGTCGGTTTTGCGGGGCGGGTCCTGCGTGGTAGACGCCGCGCAGCGCCTCGCGCGCCTTTCTCAAGGCGTAGTCTCCAGGTAGGAATTGGAAGAAGAGGAGGACTTTGGTCTTCCTCTTCTCCCTCTTCTTCTCTGGAGGCGCCGGAGTCCGACATAACCCGGTCTATTACCCCTCTCGACCGGGTATCCGTAAATGGATTCCCCAGCGTTAAAAAAAAAAAAAAAAGGGGCCGCTGAAGCAAAGTTTAACTTAATAAAACATTGGAATTTTCGTAATTCAATCGTGACTGAGGTCGCTTGTTCGTTCCATTTGAATAGGCATTATTAGCAATTGTCTATTTCATGTTCGGTGTTACTTAGCAACATAAGTACAACAGGTGTTGTCTATAATTTTCGGATTCGTTGGATAGTCCCGCTCGCAATCCAAGCTGACGTATGTCTCAACCAGCAGAGACTTCAAGAGTACCAGAATGTTTTTAAATTAAGTCAAGAAATAATGGACAATAACGGTGGATTTTAATACTAAAATTAGCAGTTTCTTTAGGTGACCCGAATGAATTAAGAGGTAAGTTTTCAGACCGGAAGTTATCACACCTCAATTATCCTTTGTATATGCAAAATATAACTTTAATAAAATATTCATACGTTTAATTTTTATTTAAAGTATTCAAATCTAACTATTAAAAAAACAACAGAGCTAGCTGGCAGTAGGTGTTGTGATGAGAACAATCACACTAATTATTAGTTTCAACCCCTTCACAGAATTCAAATAAGTTGTTTAACCTGACAATATTACGGATCTCTAAGTTAATAATCTTTACAGAATTTACCTTCGTAAAACTTCACAAACACGATTACGAATGTTGGATGCGTAAAATTATTGCAATTGTTCGCGGAATCTACTTTGAATTTTAATTATTCAGAACGAATTTGTGTGAACAGATTGTCAAGAAACATCATTATATAACGAAAACAGATTGTAGTGTTTGTATGATACAACGTATTCGTCGCCTAAAGGATAAGACGCTTGGTGTCCTCATATTGAATGTTACTAATATGTCTATGTTCAAATCCGGCTGGTAGGTACTGATTTTTGTAATGAAATACATGCTTATGAAATTGCGCCATATTGACGAATGATTTCCACAATAAAGGAAGAACATGTTATCCCATAATAAACCATGCCTAAGTCTTCCGATATATGTATGACTTATTTGAGAGTTTTCAATTTTATATACATATAATGTTTCTCCGACATATGGAAAATGTAGTATGAAGAATACTAACAAAATTAGAGATATTTCGTCATCTCGTTTGACAACTTCAACTAAATTAGGACTTTATAATTTAGTTTTTCATTAAAAAATATTTATGTACTTAATAACAGTTATATATAGTTTTAATTAATTATAATCTAGATTTAATTATTCATTATAAAAACATATTTAAGACAATTAATACTCTTAATGTATATTCTTAATGTAATCTTCATGGATAATTCGATAACCGGTTGTTCTAGTCTGATGGGTCATGGTCTTGTAACTAAAGATCAATTTGGTTTACTTTTACAATTACGAATTGTAAAAGATGGACAAAGAATGCAAAGTACTGTCTAGCTTCGAAAGAAAATGCAGAGAGAATCTACCAACAAATCAGATTGGCAATCCTCTAAGCTAAAGAGTTCAATATATTAAAAAAGCTGACATTTAAATTTTGATAAAAAATAATAATTAAAATGCACTGCGTTATAATGTTCATAAAATAATTGTGAATGGCTCAACAAACATGAGAATCTTGTATAATTATATCCAACACTAGAACTGTTGTAAAATGAATATATTATCAATTTTATTCTACGTACATCGACAACACTGAAACCGCGACCTTTACAACAAGTTACACAGTGTATTTTTGTTTGAATGCTAATTGCGTTTCTGATGCAATCCAATTTTATATTGCACTTCAATTAAAAATACAGTTAATAGTGATAAAAAGAGGATCTGATATTTATGTAACGAGTTAACTGCGTGCCGGAACAGTTGGCTTGCACCCAGATCTAAATTCGGCGATCATGCTCTTGACCCCGGCTAAGAAGCTACACCGACTGAGGAGTTTTCAAAATTCGTGTCCAATTTCGTTTTTTAAATTTAACCTTCAACCTTTCTGACAATCGATGCTGTGACAAACTTTTTAATTCAATCTTACTTTATACTAATATAGTTTTAGAAGCCGAAACTTAAAGAAAGCAGTAAGTAAAAAAAATATATTTCTAAAAATAATCGTTTTAATGGACTGTATTGTATTGATAATGTAGCCTTGCAGTAGAATGCAGCTGAGAAAACGATTTCAAACAAAATGTTTCAAACTAACGAACAAGAGATGACGCTGTAAATTTTACTCGACAGGATCTATTGTCAGCGAATGACGAAGGAAGATTAAAACATTTTCCTCAAATAATAACTATCGAAGCCTAAGTGATCTCGAGCGTTTTAAAAAATCGAGGGGAGACCTATTTTCCCGCAAACGAACGAAAACACCTTTTCAATCCTTCAATGGCCTAACGATGACGGTGGGAAGGGCGAACCAACTAGCCGTGGCAGTTAATGGTATTGTAAGACAGAAAAAATACCGTGATCGTAGTACAATGGCGCAAAGAAAGATTAATCGTTGGTTTGAAACGCACACTCTCCGCCGTACTAACCAGTGCTTCAACAAAATTAATCATTTTAACGCGTCATTGTCGCTCCGTCTCCTCCCACGCGTGAAAACTTCCTCGCTAATTAAATTAGAATTAGGGAGGGATTTGACAGATTGCGTTCGAATTTTTCACTCGTACATCTCCAACGCATTTCTGTAACTGCCATAAAATCCGTGCTCTTGATTAATAGACGGACGAGAATGGATACGCTACCTACGACGGAGATAACGAAAGAAGGATCCCATAAAGCTTTCAGAAAGTGTGATGTAATCTCGACGGTAGTTTCCATAAACTTAATGGCCAAGTATCACAGAACTTACATATCGCTGTTATAACAACCCAAGTTGGCATATTTGTTACCCCCTCAGTCAGCATATTCGCGTGGAATGACCGCCAATTTATGTGAAAACTTCCACCGATCTGGGCATGACCTATCTATGGAAAGGAAACTTTTCACTCGTCAAGCTATCGCGCGCTCCGAAAGAACGCAAGTAAATATGCCAGGTTAAAGTTTTCTCCCGTAAACTTGTCCGTTGGGGAGCGATGCAGCGATGTGTCAATTTTTCGATTGAAATATTGCAAGTGCGCGGAAACCAAGGAGGACGGTCGACGCCGTGATTTCCGACGCATCGCACTGTGTTCACATTCAAATTGTTCACAGAACTCATATTTTAACGGTGAATGGATCTGAAACGGGCGAATCGAAATGTATCTATGCATGCAACTTTGTGCGTTACGAATTTGTTCTGAAAGAAGGTAGTTGAAATTTGTCTGGTTCAATTTCCTATAAATTAATTTTAAGCCGACCTATGACCTCTCACGTAATCTTTATAATGAAACAACGCTTAATTTATACGGATTTCGGTTTTAAGCACTTTAATCATATAATCACATAATTGTTTAAAAAAAAAGAAGAAAAAAATTATATACATTCCAGAAAAATATATATCTAAATTAATAAGGTGTAGTGAGATATGAATGTGATTGATACATCTCAATACATAACCTAGTTGATGACGTGCCATTCCCGACGTATCACGGATAAGTAAAACATGCCACTTAACAAATTGTCAAGATTACAGCAATTATTAGATTGGAACATTTCTAATAGAGCGTTTGCTTGATTTTCGGTTTTATTTCAGGGGGATAAGCTCTAAATTTAATTGAAGTTGAATCCTTTATGAAACCAGTGGAAAATATACCTTTCAACTAATTGCAACGATTCTTCAATTACTATGCTGATAAAGTATGATTGAGTAATTTTAGTAGAGTGTGTAATAATTAATTAAATTCACGATTTATTTCAAAAGTACCATTTTTAGATTAGGTCGAATTTTTTTTAATGGTATAATGATAATTAATGTTCGTGCCCCGGATTAACGGTCTTATTCGTTTGATTTATCTGGGGTTTATGAACCCGTTACAAGAAAGCTGTTAATGTTATCTTATTCACAATTTGAAAATAGTAAGAATTGTATAGATAAACAAAACTTCTTTTAAAGGGTTTATATAAAGCTCTGACAACTCATAATGAATAAGGCCATAGTTGAATTATCGTATTGTGAGTATTTCATTAATGCAATAGAATAAACAAAAATTTTATTAAAAAAATTATATTGCAAAAACTCTCAATTTATTAATTACAATTAACGAATTAGGAAAAAGAAAAAAAAAATCAAAAAAGCTACGGAATTGCGAAAGTTCGCTACAAGTCTACGATCGTAGCTTCTACAGCGTAGTTTCTCATAAAACGAAGCTCCAAGGACGGTCTACGTATTATACTAGATACGGCCTATAAATGAATGGAATACTACATACGGCCAATAAATACAAGGAAAACATTATCCGTGATTTTATCCGGTGATACGTTCGGAACTGGAGCAGTAGTCGTATAAGTTTCGCTTTGTGATAAGATAGGTGGGTCAAGTCTATGTCAAGCCGTTCTGTATTATATTGTTTATGTTGACGTATAATGGAATATTTCGGTATTAAATACTGCTGATTTTATACTATAATTTTTAGTATTCATTACTGGCGGTAGGACCTCTTGTGTGTCCGCGCGGATAGATACCACCGCCCTGCCTATTTCTGCCGTGAAACAGTAATGCGTTTCGGTTTGAAGGGTGGGGCAGCCGTTGTAACTATACTTGAAACCTTAGAACTTATATCTCAAGGTGGGTGGCGCATTTACGTTTTAGATGTCTATGGACTTCAGTAACCGCTTAACACCAGGTGCGCTGTGAGCTCGTCCACACATCAAAGAAAAAAAATCAATCTAGTAATTTAAAGTCGGCGATATGTATTAATACTTCGTGCTTTATAACCGAATTAATAAAGTAGTATTTTCATTAGCTAATGGCGTAGGCCACTGCTTTTCTTAACAGATAAATATTAGAGTATTGGTAGTGGTATGATAATTACTATTACCTTTTTCTTGCCTTTATTAAAGTAAGTCGAGATAGCATACGGCAATATGTGGATACGCGTTGAGATTTCACTTACTATAACAGCTTAACTTCCAGTTTTACTAATGGTTGCCAATGTGACGTCATTCCCCTTCGAGAATATTTAACATTGGACTGGTAAATTGGAATAATGATTAGAGAAAGATTTTAGTCAGAAAAAATATGATAATGTCACTACTACGGACGGCTTACAATCATGACAAAATTTTAGCAGCAACATGGTTATCTATTTTGTTGCTAAATTCCATAAGCAACAATGGTCACATACCACTGGGGGATGTATTGAATCAGCCTTAAAAAAAAATTAGATCAATATACAGGTAGAAGCAGATTTTACGACTTCACATATATCTGATATATTTATTAGGATATAGCCCTTATTCGGGATATTCTTGAACCTATTGCATTTTTTTTAGCTGCAGTTCTATTTATCTATTAGTAATCAATAAAGCAGTTTCTTAGAGTATTATTAAGTTAGCCATTCCTAGGTCTTTCTAGACCTTCAATGCGCTCATTAGGTACTATAGCGAAAATTTTAAATTCTTACGAAAGATTCGGCTGAGGTTCGATTTATAAATACGGGTAAAAACTCTTCGTATGCCTAACCGTAAATACGCTTCATAACTCATTTCGCACAGTACGTTTGTCACTTTACAATACAATATTCTCGCATGTTCAAAATGTACGATCGGTGTCGTTACGTAGGCGTCCGTGCGTCGCGTCGGCAGGTACGTCGGTGGCGCCACATGGGCTTGTGCCAGATTAATGGATCATTGCCCCCTCCCCTTCACTCCTCTCTTACCCAACTAAGCTACTGTACTACGCTGCCCTTACTATACACTAGTCGGGTCGTATGTGACAATGACTCGTCGAGATCTCGGTCGGGACAGAGCGGTTTATCGTGAAACATAATTCCCCATTAACCGTGAAATATAGTATTCATTTATTTACTCTTTTTGACCTCGAATTGTAGATCGATACGTTTGTTTTCTCAATTCCTTCCGCCATCAATAAATTTGTACTCAGGTGATTACTGTCGTAGAAAAAAAAAGCGTACACAAACGTTGTTCACGTATTTCCTCGTATTGCAGTTCCGTGAATGGAACAATCTTTGAATGAAGCTAGAAGAGTCTAGGCATAAAAAAGATTTGGCGTTCGTCAAGCATGATTACGCATTAATTTCAGTAGCGTAAAAGCTTTCGCGATTCATTTTCTTACATGTTTATAACACGTAAAAGTAACAGAAATTGAAGTATGGGGGTTTTTGAGGCAAGGAAAATTGTCGATACAGATAGCGTGATTGGCCGACTGTCGCTAACATAATCCCGAATGACCTTCGTTTTAACAAGCGGCAAACTTACATTTATGCTCGATAAAACACCCGAAACGGTTACTCGTAAATCGGGAGCATCGAAACTTAGCGGCCGAGCACTTAAAGTTTAACAGATAATAATAACTGGCATAAAAAGCGGCCTCCGTCGGGGAAAGAATAAAAAGTAATGTGCCAATAGTGGCGCTATGAAAGGGCTAAGTTGTGAGTGGGTAAGTTTTGAGGAATGTTGTAATGAGGCGCGCGGGACAATCGATAAATTTGAATGTTCCCCGGCGCCGCCCACCGACTTGCAACTTTTTTCGGCAGCGAGGGAGCGAGCGCCTCAATGACGCCACTTCATTATGCTTTACATCCACGGAGCTCGCTATACTATGCGAAGCTACATCATCGTTATCTCAATAGCAAAAAGTAAACATAAACGTCAAAATCTTATAAATTAAATTGTATATACGTATGAAAAAAAAGGGAAATTTGCTCAACTTTTGCTGAATTATGTCACTTAAAAAATTACTATTTAAAAATCGATACTAACGGACACATTAGAATCAATTTAATATTACTAATTATTATTGAGTTAGAGTTTGTAAAGATATTACTTTTCGAAGTGTAATGCAATTCTATGTCAGCATTGATTAAAATCAATAGCTGCAAACCATTATTCCAGATAGTTAATTATCATTCCTAGCTTCCGTGGGAAGTTTGAATCAAATTAGTAAGGTCTAGTCTAATATAACAAACTTTTAAGGTAAATGCAATATATAAAATGCATAAATTATTTCATCATTTTGATCGTTAAGAATAATTTTTTTTTAATTAATTTCCATTATTTTACAAATATATTATATAGTACGAACTGCGGAAGATACCTATAGAATAAACAGGTAAGATAGGCCGGATGCGGAAGTGATAATCTTAAAAGTTAGATTGACATAGTTCTGTCGTATAAACTACGTAAAGTTACAATGTCAGACAGGAATATGTATTCGTGGCCTGATTTATAGAGCCTGGCACTATTTCAACTGATAATTGGGACGAAATTCGTAAAAGAAACGTATAAAACTTTTATGTTATGTGTCAATATACCTTTTATCGTATGGTTTTTGAAAATTATATTTTTCTATTCTGTGTACCTAATAAAATGCGATAGTGTTGTGTTGAAAATTATTGATTTACGAAACTACAACTTCTGATTCGACTTTTTAAAACGACGAGAACCATTTTTTTTATTGCTTAGATGGGTGGACGAGCTAACTGCCCACCTGGTGTGAAGTGGTTAGTGCGCCACCCACCTTGAGATATAAGTTCGAAGGTCTCAAGTATAGTTACAACGGCTTCCCCACCGTTCAAACCGAAACGCATTACTGCTTCACGGCAGAAATAGGCAGGGTGGTGGTACCTACCCGCACGGACTCACAAGACATCCTACCACCAGCAATTACGCAATTATAATTTTGTGGGTTTGATTTTTATTACACGATGTTATTCCTTCACCGTGGAAGTCAATCGTGAACATTTGTTGAGTACGTATTTTATTAGAAAAATTGGTACCCACCTGGGATTCGAACACCGGTGCATCGCTCAACATGAATGCACCGGACGTCTTATCCTTTAGGCCACGACGACTTTAAATTCTTTCGTTTTGAGAATGAATTCGGTGTCGTATTTAATTTAAGGAAGACATCATTTTAAATTCATCAAAATTGTGATTATAAAATCGTTTTAACCTCAAAAAATATGCTGAAACCGATTTAGTTAGAATAAAAATCAAGTTGTAGAAATGCTAGCCAGCAAACTTGGCACTCTCAATAAATTAAGAGTTCCCTTCAAACGAGAATGGTTTGAAACTAGTTCCTAAAGTGCCCCTGGAGCGTGGAAACTTTCAATTTTTATGATAAATTAAATTAGGGCGTGATTTATAAGTCTCATTCTAACCATATTGCATTAAAGCAGGAGTAAGGAAGACAGCGAAACAAGCAGTACGTATAAGTTTGACTAATCCGTAAATGTATCAAGAATGAAATAGTTTTCTTTTCGTAATTCATTCAAGGAAAACTTTCGTAACTGAGGACGTATTTATGGATAAATTTTAGTATGAGTTTACGGAAAACCCTTTTGTGTAATGTAATCAAGATTAAGTGTCTCTGAAATAATTTAGCCATTTAACAATTAGACTGATTAGAGCTTTGTAAGTATTAATAGACTTTTACTGAAGCTGAATAAAATGTTCTATTTACAATAACACCAAACCAAAGATATTAAATTGAATTAAATAAATTGTTTACATTATTATAGTCTACATTAGATTTCGAACGATGCACCCATTTTCATAGTTTTAAAAATTTATGCCAAATTAAGCTGTCAATCAGCCAAATAAAAAAAAAACGGTACGTGGAATACCTAAGCGTGACATTTGACATTTTTGTCCATAATCTATAGGACGAACCAACTCTGAATAGAAAATACAAGAGACTAAATAATGTATTTCTTAACTAAATCTAAATCTAAATAAATAAATAAAATCAGAGAAATTTATAGTCATTAGCTAGCACACTGCTAGCACACTTTTTTGTATTTAACGACATTTTTCATAACTTACTAATAAAACATGGATATCTATGAGCTGATAAATGTTGTACAATAAAACATGAATGGTTTCGTTTTCAAAAGAGTTGCACATTATTCTTGCTACGAGATTCCATGCCATGCCACATGAGAGAGACGAGATTTCGTTATCATGTCTCAAACTGGTTGACGGCATCACAATTGTAATGTCCACATGTTATGTAACCACACACTGTAACCAGGTGGACCGTTAGCAACAAAAATATTTTGGCAAAAAGTAAGTCCGCTATAACTTCTGAACTCGACATTCATCGCGTCTAGTTTATTTGTATTCCATACTGATACAAGTCACTTGTCTACGAAAATTCATACGTTAAATATCAGCTAAGCTGGACGTAAAGACAAGCTATAGATCTGACTTTTCAGTCTGACTTAAAGTCGAGTCCAAGTCGGCGAAACGCAGGACCAAATCCCATTACCGATACGGATCTCGCGACATTGCAGGACAATAAAATTGTTCCATCATATCTGAAAGTTTGTCCCATAATGAAGCGTATGGGACGAATGGTTTACGACAGTAGTCGGCGAATCTTTATTGGTAGCGGACCAATTTAGATAAAAGGAAAGAGCTTTCGCCCTGAAACACCACCGATAGCAGTCTTAACTATCGCCAACTTAGCGGTACTTAATCCGGTCTCTGCGGAGATAAATCAACAGTCGAAACCTATAAATCGTGTACGTTCTGTGGTAATAGGTGAAAACGATTAGATAGGTAAATAATAAGTAACATATATATGTATATGTATCAGTGCTCAAAGGTAAACGTCCTTGATAATATAATATTTGTATTAGATCATTACATATATTACTATATTTCATTCAATGTTAATTGTACGTAATATAAATAGTTTCAAAAAAATATTCTCATGGAATATTTTCCGTTTAGAGAATGATGAAAAAACATAACTATATTAATGTAAAAACTTATGACTCCGAAAGCATTCTAAACGAATATCGCGTAATTGGAATATTTAACAAGTGTCAGTGTCCATTTATACCGCCCATTCAGCGAGGCATCCCAATTCCCTTAATTGATTTGTCTGATCAGGTCTAAAGGGGTCTAATTATAATGGGCCTTGTTATTTACAACAAAGCGCTACGACATTTCGTGAGTTCATACTAAAATAGCATTAGGGCACTTGTAGAATAAAGTTGAAAATCGGATGTCATATTTGATGGTAAGCCTGGTGCGATCTTTATCTTGAATGTTTGCGAATCAATGGAACCGTACAAATCAATTAATATAGTTACCTTTTTAAAGCTTTAAACAGTAGTATCAGTAGTATTAATTTTTTTTCTGCATTAACTATGGTTGAGATTTCCAGGTACTCGTGAATTTCCGAATTTCGAGTATACCAAGGCGCCGACGAGAGTACCTCAGGATACTGTTTTGGGCTACTACTACTTCTGGAGGCACATAGTTTTGGATTTGTTGGCTGTCGACCCCAATTGAATTCCATACATCCAGATCGGTTTTATTATTGAGTAATACACCCTTAGATTGTTGGATAGGGATAAGGTAGCCTATCTACCGAGAAAGGTTTCTAAATCTAAGGTTAATTTCGTTACGCTTTGTTTTTATGTGGTCTTTCCGTGTCATCTTTCGGTCCAGGTGAAAGCCAAGACATTTTAACAGAGGTTAATTGCGGCAATGTATCATGGCCAAGTTTGAACGGGCTACAAAGTATTACGTCTTAGGGTAAATGTAATGTGATGAGTGAGACTTGGGAGAGCTTGCTTTTATGCGCCACTTCGTCAAAAGTTAGTGGCATCGAGCTGGGCTTGCAACAGTCTGGTCCCTTGATTATTATCACTGCTACAACTGGGGAAAGCTGCGTCATCGGCAAAGGTTTTTATTAGTAAGTAACGTATTATTAATTTGCAAAACTACTACTATGAAGTACTATGAAGTTTTTAATGTATTTTTTTTAACTTATTAATCTTAGTAATTTTGTTAATTCGTCATGTGGAACTAAAGTATCTAAAATAGTACTTTTTGTTCATTACGTTATGAGGCAGTCATTGTTATTTCATTTTATTATCATTTGAGTAAAAATGTTGCAAAAAACTTAAGAAACTAAGGTTATAACAGCAAAGTGCGTTACTAAATAATTTGGAACGACTTAAAAGCGAGTAGTCGATTCGTAGTAAGGCTACTAGCTGAACCCATTCATTCGGCTGTCGCCGGCCTTGCAAGACCGACGTCTGTAGGATATTAACTGAGAATTTTCTGAAAATACTTCGAGGAATTTCAACTTGCCTCTTAACTACATTTGTATCAAAGTTAGGGAATATGTGATAAGCATATAGTATGATAATTTGATGGATATTCGATATGTAAACTCTAGATCTAGATGAATAGCTTAATATGCGTTCGATATTCTGGAAAATATATATTTCTCTTTGCACGTTGACCTCTGGATTACCGAGATTTTCAAACATACATAATGATTAAATATACAATAGGTTTAAAAAGCAATTACATTAACAAATGGCTAGAAATCGCTTTAGATAGTTAAGTAGCGGTTAGCTTAAAATGTTTTTTTTTTTTTTTATGAACATACATATTTTTGTTTTATACGCAAATATATTTCGATTATGAGATTACTATATTATTAAATAAGATAAAGATTACTATAGTATTACGAATTAATCCAAGAACAAAGTTTTGTTCAAACCTTTTAGCTCTTAATATCATTACTGATAAGTTTTAAAAATATTCATAAATTTTACGAAACCTTGTCCGAAAAAGATCTTCAATTTCAAAGAAGGAAACAACGTAATCCAGCGAAATCTTAAAGGGGACTTAGCCAAATCGGCGTCTCCCTTTTCTTAGCTTGTTATCTCATATCCTAAAAGTTTAAAACGCAGAAGCTATCGAAACGGGAACTTATTAACTCGATGCGATCGTCCCCTTGGAAACTCCAACGTAAAATGTTACAGAAACGAAAACTTTTCCAAGCTGCAGAAAGAAACAGAATTAAGTTTAAAAAGAATGCTAAATGCGAGAAACGTTTAATACCTACTGAACGCACCATTTATGGTACTTATAATGAATCACTTGTCAAATCAATATTATTGACGTGGCCTTTGATCTTGACATCTCGTGTGTCATTTTCATTGGAAATAAATAGGAAGCTTAATTCATAGTCATTAACATATGATTAAACAGTTGCATGTCAAATAAGATTCTTCTAGATATACACAAAACGCACTCTATACTAGTCCATGCCACAGAAAAGATATCTAATCTATACTAAAATATAAATCTACCGTGGTTTTTAAGGACGTTCCGTTATAACTACTGAACTATGCCTCCGATTGACTTGAAACTTGGTATCCATGTAGAAAATACATGTACTTAATGGATAGGCTAATATTTATATGATTGTTGGACTCCCTACATCAGTTGCGGGGGAGTTAATGATGAGATCTTTGTTAAAAAATAATAATGTTAATTTGAAATGCCCAGCGAAGCGGACGGGTACAGCTAGTTAGGTCATAAAAATGAAAAGTGCCGTATCGCGTTACAAGATTTTAAAAGTTTACACAATCAGAAAGTTACCTTCATTTCATGTACATTTCTGATCATAACAAGCTGAATATGGCAACTATTTTTATTGAACAAAAGTATAAAGTCGTACACGTTTTATTCCTTGTACCCCGTAAATTTTTATGTCGCTTCGCTGCTTTGTTCGACTATCACTCTCTCGTATAAAAGTTTAAACTGTTGATACGATCAAACTTAAATTGGATAAATTCGTTTGGGTACAAATTCAGTGGAAAAGCAAGTTTCTTCGTTCTCTTCTATGATTGTTAAAATTTTAATTAGCAGATAAGGGTCATATACATCCACTGCAACTTCTTCCCTGTCATCCTTAGTAGCTATTTCCACTAATGTTTTCTTACGTTACACCTTATTCTTAAGTATAAGTGAAAGGGTATGGTGTACGTCTGTATGAGTAGATCATCCAGCGTCATTCAACAATTCTTGCGTTCCGGTTTGAAGAGGATATACGCTGTGTCAATGTGTTGCGATGTTGTGAGCCTTGAGCTCACTTGCCTAGCTAATATTATTAATATGAGAAGTCTCCGTGGCATGAAATGACCCCGTGTGACTTATTATAAGAATGTTCCGTGCTTTGATTCTGGGACGTACATTAATTTCTGTCACTTTTGTTCATGAACAACTTCCAACATTTTGGACATGTTTGTAAATTTACATGTTTTTTATATTTCGGTTTTCAGTGTAGGTTAGCAGTTTTCTTATACAATTAGACTTCAAACTTGCAGTTCCGGGTGCATAGTGCTAGTTATGCTCTAAAGAGCATATTATATATGCTATACAGTGGCTCAATCTCATCCGCCCATTAATACCAGTTTATTTTCTGGGTATTTTAGAAATATCTAACATTTTTGTATAAGTTCTTCTACAAAGATATTCGGAACCTGAAGATATTCATTGCCTCAACTTTATTAGCTACTAATTAACTATACACTCTGTTTTTATATGCGTTTCTTAATTCAAGTTGCTTCGATATTAATCGTTCATTATACATGCTAATAGTTTGAATGCACTAAAAGATTTCCGCGACACAATCACCAGATAGTTTGCATACATTGCGACCGGTCAATGGGGACTTACCTAGAGCTGTGAATAGAAGTGAGTAAATGGATGCGGCAACCTATGCATGGGACTTGTTTGTATTGCTATAATTTGGTTTGAGATTGTATTTTTAATCTAATAATTGAAATAATTCTTAATGAACGAAAATTGTTTTTGTATTTCGTAAATGTAGAGCATTTACTTATCTTTTATTTCAAGTCCCAATCTTCATCAATCATAAACACTAACATACTGTCAATTTGGTATGATACTATATTAAAATTGTTAACCCGCTGTCATGGACTGTGAGTAAGGATCGGACTAATTTCAAACTTCTGCTTCTGTTTAATTTTCTTTTGTTGTATGTAATTATCACATTTATATTTATGTTATAAACCGTATTACTTTTGATTATGGCTTCGATGTCGAATTATTATTTTTTATTTATTTATTGCTTAGATGGTTGGACGAGCTCACCTGGTGTTAAGTAGTTACTGGAGCCCATAGACATCTACCACGTAAATGCGCCATCCACCTCGAGATATAAGTTCTAAGGTCTCAGTATAGTTACAACGGCTGCCCCACCCTTCAAACCGAAACGCATTACTGCTTCACTGCAGAAATAGGCAGGGTGGTGGTACCTACCCGCACGGACTCACAAGAGATCCTACCACCAGTAAAAATTAATTAATTTCAATTTGACTCACTTTCATTAAAACATGAATAACCCGGCATATCCATTTGCCTTTTGGCGTATATCGTTTACGGCAAATGCTAATAAAGGCCGTTGGGTGGCGCACTGCATGTTGCATGAGCATGAATATGTTACAGCGTCTTCATGTTAATTGTGGAAATTAACTGCAATCGAACAGCGTTTTAATATATTTACGTTCAAAATGGCCGATCAAATAGATGATTAATCGCAAAAATGTGTTATCCGTAGTTAAAGCGAACCGAACTGAGAGATGGTTTGGAATTGTTATTTTTCGATATCTTATTCGAGTAAAATAACTTTTAAGTGAACATTAAGAAGAACCTCTGGGCGTGTTTAGTTTACATATAAAATTATTATGCTGTTTTCGCTCCGGATACTAGAGAAAATATTTTTACATTATACGAAGTAGATACCTATATCGGCCGCTTTTAAATCAAAACTGGGATGTTGAGTTACTTTCATAAATTAGTAAGATTAATAATGTAAAGCAATAAAATTGATATATCAAAATTTCTCATGTAAACCATAAAAACTAAAATCGTCATTACAGCTCAGTACAGTTACAGAAAGCATAAAAAAACTAAAATCGTCATTACAGTTTCAAACAAAAGCGTACAGTGAAATGTTTAAACTTTGGTCAGTACAATGTACAGTGCGCTAGTCATTTTGATAATTAAGTTTGGTACAATTAAGTAATATTTGGTATCCGAATGTTAGAAGAAAAAAAAATTGAGATTTCGAGTTAATGTCTCAAACGCCCATAATCACGTCGTGATATCTATAAGTTCGGTATGGGTTTTTATTAAATACGATAATTACAATCATTACGTAATTATATACTTTTTTTTTATTGCTTAGTTGGGTGGACGAGCTCACAGCCCACCTGGTGTTAAGTGGTTACTGGAGCCCACAGACATCGACAACGTAAATGCGCCACCCACCTTGCGATATAAGTTCTTAGGTCTCAAGTAAGTTACAACGGTTGCCCCACCCTTCTAACCGAAACGCATTACTGCTTCACGGCAGAAATAGGCGGGGCGGTGGTGCGTACCCGTGCGGACTCACAAGAGGACCTACCACCAGTGATACTTTAGAAAAGGAATCGCGTAGAAAATGTTAATTCAGATTTTTTATCGAACATAGCAAGCAATATGCAAGCGTTAATAAAACTGCCAGAATATTTTGAATTTATCGTTGAAACGTGAACATTTTAAGAATTAGACACAATCCACCATTATCTGTGGTTAATTGAATGACGCGAAACATAATAAAACGCTGTTATTACGTATTTGATTTACGACTCCGAACTTTAAAATGTGGTAGTCAGTCGATTTTAAAATCAAAGCCAATTCGTTTATAAGATATTACTTGCATAGCCTTGCTAGTTGATTTTTGCTTAAAGTTTTTACATGTGCTGTCACTTCTGAAACTATCTGCTGCTGTGTGAATTTTTTAAAGATTTAATTTTTAATCAATATCTGAAAGTTATACTGGTTCGCGATCGCATCCATCAAAATCGGAGTTCATCTTAGAATGATTACACTTTGATTTGAAGAATGTTTTTATTGATAAATTTTCATTCTCAGACCGATATACCAGTTTTGATTTTTTTTTACATGCTTTTTATCATTAGGTTGAAAACTATCACGTTGTCATGTTTATGGGAGCTCGTCCATTCATCGAGTGAAAAAATATAGGCGATGTCAAATAGGTACATACAATATCAAACAATGACATTCAATGTTTCTCGAAATTTCTCCAAGTCGAAAAAAATTAATAAGTTCTTAATTTAAATGTGAGATATGGAATCAAAAGTATGTAAAATGCGCGAACACATATATCGTTCCACATACGCACATGCCAATCACACACACACACACACACATCTACAGATAAATGACACTTGCACAGATTGAGTCTACATTTTTGAAGTAGATAGTGCAGTGCACACGTTTTATTCAATAATTTCTTTCAAATAAGTCCTTACCAATTTGAAGGGCAAGTAAGTTCGTTGGTGTATTTTAATTAGCATAAGGCTCTATTTAAAAATTCACATTATATGTATGTACAATCGTTTATTTAAAACATTTGTTTATAGGTTATAGAATTGTCATTGAAAATATTACGCGTTTAATGTCTTTGTTGCCATTGGAGCTAAAATGAAAATAGTTCATGCGGCATTAAAATTTTTAATTAGCATTAAAACATCAATTTTCACTTTAAAATATAACTCACTAGTTTTTTTACTATTTTTTTTAAGCTTTGTCTAGTCTAGGCCTTTGAAGGTTATTCCAATACAATTGATACTTAAGCCTCATGTGTCTGAGATTGCAAGTATGCGCATTATGAATGAACAAATATGGGTTTTTAAACAACTAACAATAGGCCATGAGGCTCTACCGATGTCTGCCATCAAAGAACCTCGTTACATCATAAGAGGCATTTATAATTCCTTACGGATTAAAGTATAACCTATAAATTTGTGTCAAGTCATTGAACTGTCATTCTAGTATGTCTCAGAGGTGATCTTAAAAAGCGACTGGTTGGCACTGTACACCACGATCCGATCCGGCAAGGTGATTCAGCGGGGTATCCTGAACACCAGCGGCATTGTCCAGATTTGTCCTAGGGATGGCCGCGCATCTATTTCATGATTTTTTATATATTTTACTTTTTACACAGGGTACATTACCAGCTTTAAAACCCAGGGCATTCACACCGGTCAACTGTGTAACAGTGGTGTAGAGTGCTATGATAGGTGTATTGCTCTATTGTAAATAAAATATCATAATTATGCATTTATGTAAATGTATCTAATTGTATTGTTGACTGGCGGATACTGGAGTCGCATATTATAATAAATTGATTCATAAGCCACGATCCCACACCTCAAGAGGAACTCGTAGAAAAATCGGGCTGTCTTACCCAAAAAATGTGAATGTATCCGACATATATACCCAGTGCGCCCCCAAAACGCGTGGATCTTGTCGAAAAATCTTCCTTCACCCAAAAACATATTTACCCACATTTAATATCTGATTTTTAATCCACATTCAAGAGAATTTCCTGACAATTACTAAAAATAAATGACATGATACAAAAGCAGGCACTAACAAAGCAGACGTCAATATCTTTCTGCCCACACGTTAGCAATTCGGAGAAATTATGTGTCCATTTCAATGTCAAATCTGGGCAAATCGAATTGTAATAATAAATCTCTTACGTGCTTTGCTGTTTGTTTATTAGTGTCTTTGAAGCACACACGAGTATACGGTTTTTTGATAGATATATATATATTTAACTATTAGAACATGGCAGCTAAACACAAGGTAGAAACAGTGGCAAACCGTAGCTAATGGACAACTGCAATTAATGGCAAAGTAAAATAAGTGCTAATAATTCTTCTTATTACACCGTTTTAATGTGATCGCGAGAAACCTACTGGATGGACACGTCTGATGAAGTCTTCCAGTGACGCGTAGAACGATACAACGTTAATGACTGAATCATCTCAACGACTTTCGCAGAGTACTGTATCACTATAGCAAAATAAATCCAATTCAGTAGATATATATAACTAGTCAGGTCATAAGTATTGTCACACAGTAAAAACTTTTCTTTTAGAATGCTGGCCACAAAAAAGTTTATTGAATTCGAATTTCGAATTGTTCATGAAAATAAAAATGTATACTTTTAGAATTTTACTCATTTTTAAATATGGAGTGGACGCTTAAAGAAGACCGAGTTGCAGTTATTGCGTTGCATCGTTGCGGTTACCCGCCAATTCAAATTTTTAACATACTGAAAAATTTTAATATAACCAAAAGATTCGTTTATCGTACCATCAAACGATACAATGAAGACTCTAGTGTAGATGACAGGTCAAGAAGTGGTCGCCCTCGGTCTGTTAGGACTCCAGCAGTGATAAAAGCTGTGAAGGCGCGAATTCAAAGAAATCCCAAACGTAAGCAGAAATTGTTGGCCCTTCAGATGGGGTTAAGCAGAACCACGGTGAAAAGGGTGTTAAATGAAGACTTAGGGCTTCGGGCATATCGAAGAAAAACAGGACATCGTTTGAATGCTCGTCTAGTGGACCTGAGACTGAAGAGATGCCGCGCTTTGTTGAAGCGGTACGCGGGAAAAAAATATCGGGAAATTCTTTTTTCGGATGAAAAAATTTTTACCGTAGAAGAGAGCTACAACAAACAAAATGATAAGGTGTACGCACACAGTAGTGAAGAAGCGAGCAACCGTATTCCGCGTGTCCAACGAGGTCATTTTCCATCCTCGCTCATGGTATGGTTGGGAGTTTCTTATTGGGGCTTAACAGAGGTACATTTTTGTGAGAAAGGTGTAAAAACGAATGCAGTTGTGTATCAAAATACAGTCCTGACGAACCTTGTGGAACCTGTTTCTCATACCATGTTCACTAACAGGCACTGGGTATTCCAACAAGATTCAGCGCTAGCTCATAGAGCGAAGAGCACACAAGACTGGCTGGCGGCGCGTGAAATCGACTTCATCCGGCACGAAGACTGGCCCTCCTCCAGTCCAGATTTGAATCCGTTAGATTACAAGATATGGCAACACTTGGAGGAAAAGGCGTGCTCAAAGTCTCATCCCAATTTGGAGTCACTCAAGACATCCTTGATTAAGGCAGCCGCTGATATTGACATGGACCTCGTTCGTGCTGCGATAGACGACTGGCCGCGCAGATTGAAGGCCTGTATTCAAAATCACGGAGGTAATTTTGAATAAACTTTAGTGTCATAAAAATCTATGTTTTCTTAAGTTCATTTTGGTATATGAATGGTTACATAATGAATAAACTTGTTTCAATTATTTTACATTAAACATGTGACAGAATTTATGACCTGACTAGGTATATATCTACTGAATATATATATATATATATATATATAATAAATAATACTACTAATAAATACTACTAATAAATAAATTATTGCCCAAGCAGCCAGACGAGCATACGCCCACCTGATGGTAAGTGGTTACCGTCGCTCATGGACATCAGCGATGCCAGGGACGGAGCCAAGTCGTTGCCTACCGCTTAATACTCTCCACAAGCCTCGTTTGAAGAAGGACATTAGGAAATACCGTGGAGAGGAGCTCATTCCAAAGCCGGATGGTACGTGGCAAAAATGATCTCTGGAAACGCACTGTGGATGAACGCAGTGGCTTCAGATAGTATGGATGAACTCTACTCCGGTGGCGGGCAGTGCGATGGTAATAACGAGATGATGGTTTTATTTTTTAATTACTTAGATGGATTGACGAGCTCCTAGTGTACCTGGTTTTTAATAATACCGGAGCCCGTAGACATCAAAACATAAGTGCTACCTCTTACCTTGAGACATGAGTTCTAAATCTCAGTTTTTACAGTACAACGGCTGCTTCACTCTTCGGCTTACTGCTTCACGGCAGAAATACGCAGGGTGATAGTGCCTACCTGTGCGAGCTTACAACACGCCCTACCACGAGCATATACACAAATTATAATTTTTGCAAGTTTGATTTATATTATTATACAACGATTGTCCTTCATCGTTAAAGTCGTTAGTGAACATTTGGTAATTACGTATTTTTATTTGAAAAACTGGTACTTGCTTGCAGGATTTGAACACCGGAACAGTCTCACCGCTCAATATGAATTCACCAGGCATCTTGTCTTTACGACGACTTTATATAATTCGGGCCATGGCATGCATTGATAAGCAATGTGCCAAAAAAATTTCCATAAATTCTGATAACATTTGTAGTAAGTTTCATTGTATAGAACCGAAGCAAATAAACCTGTAGGCATTCACTACAGTATATTTAATGTTAATTAGGTACTATTGAAACCCTGTTACATTTCGCCACGAGTATAATTAAAAAGCATTATCAATATCATAGAACACAAAAGAAGACTTCGTTGAGGTCTCAAACAGCAATTACGTCTATGGGTTTCGGTAAGTACCTACACAACAAACATTTTTTTTTCTGTGTTCTACAATAATTTTAACGATAAATTTTCTGATTAAAACAAGTTTACGCTCTGTTCGAGATCTTCAACCTTGGATTAATACGCATTTTGTTTACAAGGCGAAAAAAAAATTAACGTTATTACAGAAAAAAAAAATTAAATTTATTCGTAATTTAGGGGAATTTCCTAAGTTCTCTACTTGATATGTAGATTCTTATGAATAATTTTCATTGTTAATGTAAAGTCATGTTCTATTATTAAAATTGATTGAGTTAAGATAATTTTAATTGGATTGGCCTTCGTCAATATTGCTTCAAGGTCCTTTGTCTCATCTTGACCTATCCATAGAAGAAACGCTTAATGACTTCCAATTCCGTGACTCGTCATCGTCCATGATGAACGTGATAATTCCACCTTTATCTGTATTACTATGGGGAACAACAGGTGTGTCTGTATGTTTAGATTTACAATTAAGTTTCATTTTCGAGGGCTGTGATGTACAAAATTTAAGACAGGTAGAACAGTAAACTAAGCTAGTCTATACTTTTATACTAATCTATACTTCTATACTTATTATTATTTATTTATATTATAAAGAGGAAAGATTTGTTTGTTTGTTTATATCGAATAGGCTCCGAAACTACTGAGCCGATTTGAAAAATTATTTCACCGTGCGGAAGTTACACTATTCCCGAGTGACATAGGCTATGATCTTTTTTGAAAAAAATTAAGGATCCTTACTAAAACTCCAAGGTGTAAAAAAATACTTAAAATACTCTTTACATCGCGTGCCCTGCGAAAACTATTGATGATAGAATAAAATAATGTACTACGACTTTGTAGAACACATTATTATTTACAAAAAGTGTCGCAACAGCATAAATGTAACTATTATGCCGCAATAAGTGTTCTTTTATTTAAAAAAATAAAACAACGTCAAATATCGTTGAAATTTTTGTTAAAGACCCGAGCGAAGCCGGAGCGGGCCGCTAGTGTCTAATAAAATTACCTGTCTCAACATAATCCGTATTCTTAAATTAAATTCGAAGATTTTTTTGTAACGATAATATCTTGATAATTCGTAATTACAATTGCTAATTTTGTCGTCACATAAAAAAAATACAAGATTGTTTATAGTTCTTCAGAAGTCACATTAAGCTTTTGACTTTGTAATATTAAAACTATTAAAACGTATGATAATTTTTTTCGTTAATAAAGATTGAATTTCCAATGTTAGGACGCCTTTTTATATCCGAAATAAAAATTATGAATACGTACATAAGTTATGTGTAAATGATGACTTGATATCTATAAATTTTCCGGTCATCGACCTTAAGATTAACCATGTGCGCCAAGGTTAAGGTGACATTGCAACACATGTGCGCGGGCGTAACGCACACATGCAGAATCCCGCGTCATTGGTACAAGAGTGTAACTTGCATAGAGTTTGCAGAATAATTTAATATATTCGTTAAAACGTTATTCTGCGTCTTACCTTGATCATTTAAATATATTAAAGCGTTTATTTTCATTGAAAATACACCTGTGACCTTTATGACAGGATCAATATAAATATCAATCTTATTTTAGAACGGCCGGTACGTATCCTATCGCCGAAGATACAGCAAGGTAACTTGATACAGCCAAAACTCCATGCAGGGATCACAAACAGGGATGAGGTAGAAGATGACGCGTGCAAGAAAGCGAAAGTGGAATTCCTGATAAGTTGTGATAACATAGAAACAAAAACTGTACAATACAAAACCAAATGAATTCAGACGCGTGTATCGCATCTTGGTATTTTCCAGTTTGTACAGTTGTTAGGACTTCAGGCTGTCGTTAGGTTTGTGAGCAGGTACAAGTTCTGCCGCCTATCTACGGCCAGAAAACACTTCTCCTTTCTCCTTCTCTTCTTTGGAGAGCTGTTTTTGTAATCAAAAACACCAGTTCAGTTCACCCGCGCTAGTAACCTTCAGGAGCATTCGATCTCATTCTCTCGAAGGTTAAATCCTATAGATGTTTACTTTGTCTGTATTTATAATAATCTCGTTATCGAAAATCATATCCGTTTCATCGAATCGGGTCGTTTCCGATTCACTTAATTTCATATCACATTTGTTTTTATTTAAAAAAAGAGTTTTTTATCTCATATCACAGGACGCAACATTTACCTTGTTATCGCTCGATAATTAATACGATTATATAATATCACAATTTTTTTATTTTTGGAACGAAGTTCCTTATCGCGCGTTGTGAAAGGGGGCTAGACGGAAAAAATTCTTACGAAAAGTTGTCACGACACTTTTTGCTATAAATTCTTACTAAAAGTTGTCACGACACTTTTTGCTATAGTAAGCTATTGTAAGCTGTGCGGCGTCGCATGTTTCTCTGTCTGTCTGTCTGTCTCTCTCTCTGTCTCTCTCTCTCTCTTTCTTCATACCTCGAATAGAACTTTAAATTAATATTTTTATAATTGGGAACTTCGTTCCTATCTGGTGTCCCACGACACCACACATCTTTTTTTTATTGCTTAGATGGGTGGACGAGCTCACAGCCCACCTGGTGTTAAATGGTTACTGGAGCCCATAGACATCTACAACGTAAATGCGCCACCCATCTTGAGATATAAGGTCTCAAGTGTAGTTACAACGGCTGCCCCACCCTTCAAACCGAAACGCATTACTGCTTCACGGCAGATATAATAATGAAAAAAATGTATTTTAAGTAATAATAATTTGTTTAAGTGAACGGAAAAATGTGGCATATAATCTCATATTCTAACACAATAATAAAAACGATATAATTCGATTATGATTCGTAAACTAAGACATTTTCAATAGATTTCATTAGACGTCTTGTCCTTTAGGCCACGACGACTTGAAAGGTTCTTCGAATGTTGTATGAAATTTTAAACTAAGTAAAATACTGCATAATATGGCGAATAGGTAATATTAGCAAGACAATAAAAGGCTTTATTATTTTTTTTATTTCTTTATTTATTTGGACTTATTGGTTGCCGAATTTTCAAGCCACGCGCGGCGATATGAGGGCGTAATCTCAATTGTATTGTGTAGCGGCTGTCCTATCCATAGATTATACACTTAATATGGTCCTATCCTTCGAACCGAAAAGGAACATGCGTGTTTTGACTGCAGTGAGAGAAGTTAGTCATAGTATATAACAATAAAGTTCGTATGGGGCACTAAACAAAGAAAAAAACAAACACTTGAGATACTGAGAAGAAAAGGACACGTAACGGTTTTCTTTATGCCGACATAAAATATGTTCTTCAAGTTAAATCTCTGAATGAAAACCATTTTTTTATTTACGCGTAATACTTCCATGCTTGGATCATATAGTACGCGGTATAGCTCTACTGCTTCACGCCTTAAATAAGCAGGGTTGTGGTACCTACCCGTACGGACTCACAAGAGGTTCGACCACCAGTATTTACGCAAATTATAATTTTGCGGGTTTCATTTTTATTACACGATGTTGTTCCTTCACCGTGGAAGTCAATCGTGAACATTTGTGAAGTACGTATTTCATTAGAAAAATTGGTACCCGCCTGCGGGATTCGAACACAGTTACATCGCTGGATGCACCGGACGTCTTATCCTTTAGGCCACGACGACTGCCTTGCGTTTGACTGATGGCATAGCGTATTTATTGGCAAAACTTCAACTTTTGAACGTGAAGTTGTTAAAGATTGAATTTATGCTGATCCACAGAACCCTACAGATTAGATTGATTTCAACAAACGTCCACATGTACAAGCAGGTACAAGTTGCGACTAGAGCGATTCATAGTTTTGTTATGAAACTAGCTGTACCCGTCCGCTTCGCTGGGCATTTAAAATTAATATTAATATTTCTCACCACCATAAAGATTTTCATCATTAACGCCCCCGTAACTGGTGTAGGGAGTCCAACACTCATATAAATATAAGCCTATCCATTAAGTACATGTCTTTTGTACATGGATACCTAGTTTCAAGTCAATCGGATGCATGGTTCAGTAATTATAACGGAACATCCGTAAAGACGCCCTCCTGCTAGACGGAGCGACGACCTGCGCAAGGCAGCTGGCAGTAACTGGATGCGTAGAACCGAAGATCGGGTTCAGTGGCGAGCTTTGGGGGAGGCCTATGTCAAGCAGTGGACTGCCGCAGGCTGATGATGATGATGATGATGATGATCCGTAAAAACCACTACAGATTTATATATTAGTATAGATTATTTTGTAAATACTTTTTTATTTATTATGCAACGTTTACGATCTAAGTTTACGTTTACGTCTCACATGTAAATTGGAGTTGGAAATCATCATAAATTTCCTTGAGGATAGTGTAACATGACTTTAACGCTTTTAAATGCGTTCGAGATAGATCAGACACTCGTTTTATATCTGGGAGCGATTGTAAAAATCCAAGACGGCATTAAAGGATTTATTTTATAGCTTCGGCATAATGTTTGGCGTTAATGCTCGCTCCTGGCGACGGGTGCCCGTGTGACGTCGTTTCACATGTCATTGAGCTCAACACAAGAGTTGTAGATGTCAAGGGTTCTAACGAGCGACGATCTCGCTTGAATTGTTTAATGGATAAAATGATTTCGTGTATATGTACCATTTATTTATTTAATTTTTATAAAAATGATATTTAGCCGATAAATGATATGTTTAATGATATGAATGACATATTTAATGGATTCTCTGAATGTTTATTTGTTTTATATATTTCTGTTAAATACCATTTGCGGGGCGACTAGATATTTAGAAACTGCTAAATCTTACGACATATGATTTTTACTACCTACACGATGTTATTCCTTCACCGTGGAAGTCAATGGTGAACATTTGTTAAGTACGTATTTCATTAGAAAAATTCGTACTTGCCAGCGGGATTCGAACACCGACGCATCGCTAAACTCGCAAACTCTGATTCGCATGGAATTTCCCTTATAATTCCTGAGGCTATAACTATTTGATTGCAAAATATTTACGTCATTTCATTCCGCTTATTACAACTCCGCGATGTGCACTGTAGGTTAAATGATAACGTTATCGAGCAATTATTGGCGATGATTTAACCAATGACCCTATGTCTTAATGCGATACATATATTGATTGCATATAGAATATACGGTCAAATAATCTGTTAGCACAAAAGATGGTCTGTAGGATTAAAATTCAACATAAACTAACAACTTTTTCATTGGAAATAAATTTACAAATTAGGAGTACTTTTAGTAGCACTTTTAAGTCTGCTGTTATGTAATAGAAAATCAGCAAAATCAAACAATTATATTTCACAAATGTTCATATATAATAGATCAGTATAGTAGGTATCTAATCTTAAAATTATATAAAATTTCCGTACATCGTACCATTCTGTAACTGTTAACGGAACACTGACCTTCGCTTTTGAAATTTTACATTTATCTAACAATAATTTGTATTTGAAAGTACACGCTACGTGCTACAGGAATGTGAATCGTCAAAGACGATTCGTTTTACGCGATGAACCTGTGTATGTGTTTCTCGTTATATTTTTCTAAATCAATACGCAATGATATCTGTCTTAGCGATCTTCCGAACGTAATGAAGAAGGAAAAAGCTTAGATTCATCTTTTGGGGTTTATGATGAAGCGAAGATCTTCCGCCGAGCGGATGAAGTTGCTCGGTAGACCGACGGTCTGAATGTTGTTCGAAACTTGCATATTTACAAACTTATCTTGAAAATAACGCTAGCGAGATTCAGACATCGATTAAATATCTTATGTTCTATGATATATACCCGCTACAGATCTGCTAATGTATTTGTGAACGTGAGAATACTTTATAGTTCGGACTAGTTTCTATTCATATAAGTTACATTGATGGCTGCAATTCTATATTGGTCGTCTTCGAAGTGACCGGCAAGCTGATGGAAAGTGGTCGCCGACAGCAGCCTTGAGGATGCTTTCTCCGGGAGCAGTTATATATATATGCCGGCTTACAGGCTAAATAATATTTTCGCGGTTTTGATTTTTTACGACACGATACAATTTTTTCAGCGTTGAACGTCATTCATGAACACGTGTTCAGGAGATATTTCGTCAGGCTGGTGATTGGAACAGCGCCTTTCTCGAATTGCTTCATAGGTAGAATAACAGCACCTTACACGTGTGATTCGCAATATATGTACTACCCACAGTAATTAGTTAAATTCACGATTTTAAATTGAATTAACAATTAACTATCATTCATATTTTATACTTTAAAGGCAGCAAGTTTTTTCTATGCAGAAAAAATATACGAAAACGTCTTCCTGATTGTTTAAATAAAAACTATACTTCTTAGGGTCTTTTTTTTATTGGATTTCAATGGTAATTTATTCGGCCGGACCGGTTTGCCGGCCCTTTGACTGTCCGGTGCCGAGACCTTGAAGAATTTTTGTACACAATTTGCTATCGTGCCAGCACTTCCGTGTTTTGTTCTAACAATTGTTACAGTATTATGGTAAAACAGCGTAATGGAAAATGTTTTTAAAGGACGTATTGTAATCATGTTGCTTTAAATTTCACGTATACTGTATGTTAACTCTGGTTTCCCTTCAAAACGTTCTTACTGGAGGTAGGACCTCTGGTGAGTCCGCGCGGGTAGGTACCACCACCCCGCCTGTTTCTGCCGTGAAACAGTAATGCGTTTCGGTTTGAAGGGCGGGGCGGCGGTTGTAGCTATACTGAGATCGTACAACCTATATCTCAAGGTGGGTAGCACATTTACGTTGTAGATGTATGTGGGCTCCAGTGGCCGCTTGGCACCGGGTGCGCTGTGAGCTCGTCCATCCATATAAGCTATAAAAAAAAATAACTACGTGAATCTCACCGACGATCAGGAAAATCGATGTCTCAAATACTTTTGATATAATTTTAGCAGCAAATACAATTATCACAAAATCAAAAACCTATACTAACTTTTGAATTCGTGTTCTGTTTAGTTAATCTTAAGAACCCTTTTTCAAAAGTGAGTTTTTCAAAAAGAAGGAAACTCATAAACTACAGGAAATCGGTTTCGATTATCCTCAAGGCGTTTTAACCTGTCTTTTTTGGGGCATGACTGATTAGCCTTCTTCTATAAGGAGGACGATTTAATCAGATTTCGCTAAGCGTCCGTATTCCCATCATTTCCCGGTCCGGTTACGTGGCTCTACCGAGAAAATGGTTATAATTTTTAGCGGACGCCCGTTTTTTTCTCGGTTACACAACGTTGGGAGGCAAATTGAATTTTTCTGCATGCCTCACTGCACTAATTCGACTAATGCCTTTAAGTGAAGCTACGTACGGAGTTCGCTGCACTTGGTAATTGAACTTGGATGCATTTTAGGATTAAAACGTATGAAAAATATCGATAAAGGGATGAAGGTCTTACATTTTTTATTATGTTCTGAAACTTCTACAACCGCATGTCTATTTGCAATACGGTTTATAATCATTTTTTGACGTCACGAAACTGAATGTTCATATATGATAAGAAAATTTAATGCCTGTTATCTTTCGGATGGATATTTATATATACAGGCATTGCTGTATATTGTTTAAGTGCTACTATAATGTATATATAATCTATCCTCCTCCTTGCTTGCTTGTATTCCTCATTGCTGAGGGTCGTGACCACCCTTTTGTATCACCTTCGCACGCACGATCTGTCTCCATCCATTCTTGTCTCTGGCGGTGTGGAGGGCGTTGTGAAACGTGGAATCAAGAGCGGTGCGGATCTGGTCGGACCAACGTATTGGGCGGCGCCCCCGAGGTCTTTTCCCATCTACCTTACCAGTCACGATGAGCCTCTCGAGATTGCTACCATCCTTCCGTGCAATGTGACCAAAGTATTCAGGGACTGCGAAGACACTCGGATGACAGCCGCGAGGAGATTTTGAGTTCTTGCAAGATTGATACGTTGGTCCGAAATGCTGTCCACGGAATACGCATATAATCTATAAGTGCTACTAAACTGGTTAATATTAACACGAGGGGAGTTTGTAAATTTTGTATCGTGATTAATCATAATCCATTTTAGGGAAAGAACAACCAGATATACTTCTATAAAGAAAAATCTCATAAGCTAATATAACGATTAGCCGTTATCGAACAGATTAATTTTTTTAAAATATCACTCGGAAAATAACCGTCGTAATGTTGTATGTATGTATGTATGTACCTTTATCATTAATTTATTTCCAATTTAAATTTACGATTATGACTAACAAGGAAGACTTGTATATTCAACGAATATGTCATAATATATAATAAAGCATACGTTAAATAAATGAAATGTTATTACTAATTTATATTATTTTTCCTGTACGGCACTAACTAGTACTGGTTAACATAAAGGGTTTTTTTTTGTGAAAACTGACATCATGATTATATTGCGTATAGCATCTTATATCCAGTATCATTGTGATAGTAGTGACACAGTGACCAGCCATGGATGATGGTAGCCACTTCGTCTTATAAATTATAAAGCACACATAACTACATTTGCTTCGCGTAGTATACTATTTATTACTGTATATTGTATAAAAGGGCCCATTTTTCATACAAGCTTAACTCACAAAAGTTTCTTCTACAATTTTAAGTTATGTTATGACTATTAAAATATTTAACTTACAAATTTGTATATCCACGTTCGAGAAAAATAATAAGTCGATTTTTTTAAGTAACGTTTTATATTAATTTTATTCCGACATTTAACAATTTTATGGAAATTATAGTTATAAAAGGCGCCAACGTGGTTTTTGACTGGTTTTTTTAAAGGGATTTTATGACCTGGTAACTAAGACCTTTAGGTCAAGTCTTGTTGATTACTGGTGGGTGATGGAACGCACAGATTGTTCATAAACTTCAAACGTCATTTTGCGTTTCATTTCACGCAATGTAGATAGATCTTAAACTGTGTACACTTCACGAAATCAGATGTCAAAACGCTACGAACGAACTCATGAATCTATATAGGTATTTACTACGAATAAATCAATTTAATAAGGTCCCGAATTCACTTCTCCATTTTTTTTTTATTGCCCTTGTAGGCAGACGAGCATACGATACCTGATGGTGAGTGGTTACCGTCGCCCATGGACTTCAGCAATGCCAGGGGCAGAGCCAAGCCGCTGCCTAACGTTTAATACTCTCCACAAGCCTCGTTTGAAGAAGGACATGTCAAAGCGCTCGGGAAACACCGTGGAGGGGAGCTTATTCCATAGCCAGATGGTACGTGGCAAAAAATATCTCTGAAAGCGCACTGTCGATGACCCCAGTGGCTCCAGGTAGTATGGATGAACTCTACTCCGGTGGCGGGCAGTGCGATGGTAAAAACGAGATGCCGGTATCATCTCGAACAATTCTTCAGAGCACTCCCCATGGAACATACGGTACAAAATACAGAGGGAACCGAAGTCCCTCCGCAGACCCAGAAGTTCCAAACGATCCGTTCCAACATTTACCTAAATTGAATTCAAGTATAGCAGCTATTGGTTCGTATTAATAACATTTCGCTCATTCAAGACAATTACATAGCGCTTGTAATATTACGTTAATTCTATTAATATAATTTACAGTACAGATTACGATATGTATATTTATAGAGATAGTTTACATGAGCAGTTTATCCGGGTTGATACAAAAGCCTTTTGTTATCAAAATACTGCACACGAGGATGTACTAATAATAACACGTCCAGTAATATCTGACTATCTGTAATATCGGTATGTTTCCGTGATAACCCCGCAACCACCTGTTCGGTCACACGGTTTGCATGATAGAAAGAAACAGTAAGACGATTTGTAAAAAAAAATATATTTAGTAAGGCAAAAGGCTTTGGAATGTAATGCTAATAATTTGCAGCGAAAACAACCTTGATTCCGGTTATCGGTGGCCATCCATAGCCTAAATAAATCACGTCTACATGGTGAGATCATACTAATAATCTTATATGGTACGGCGTGTAAATACTATGGAGTCGTTTTGGTAGAAGTATCTTTCTGATTTCTATCACAAAACATTCGTATGTGCCGGTATGAAGAGCCATCCGCCATTGAGAACTTGACCTCATACCTCAGATGAGCAGCTGTAGACAATATCTAGTGGACCGTGAGATAGTTTTATCCCTAACTATTCGCTGGTAGGGTAAGGCGATATTCCAGCTAGGTCGGGTAGGTGAGCTTGAAAGAACTTGAAAGAATTTTCTAACACTAGCCCCAGCAAGAGCAATGCTTCGCAGAATCTTCCACCGAAGCCGTGAGCTATTAGTAGAACTGTGTTGCTCATCACTACATAGTATAAAACAAAGTCGCTTTCCCTGTCCCTATATCTGTCTGTCTTTATGTATGCTTAAATCTTTAAAACTACGCAACGGATTTTGATGCGGTTTTTTTGATAGAGTGATTGAAGAGGAAGGTTTATATGTATAATAACATCCATTAAATAGTGGAGAAATCAATAATAAATTACAGTTTCCGAAGCGAAGCGAGGGCGGGTCGCTAGTTTATAATAATACAAAATTACAAAAACAAATGTAGTTTTGTTTAAAACAGAACAAGACGTAGAAAAAGTTTTTTTTCAGTTTCATAAAGAGTTTAATAGAACACAGTCCCACTCCGTTACGCCCTTTTCTATTTTTTTTAATGAAAATTATAAGTTTCTTGACACAATTAGCGCACCTTCTGTCGTTCTTTTATGGTAATAAGACTACAACTTTTTCCGGAGTTCCAATAATTATTTGGAATGCTTAGACGACAAACATACAAAGTTTAGGAGTGCATAAATTTAGATAGGTAATGTCATGGACATTGCATTTAAGCTTACTTGAGAGTGTCATAATAATAATTGTACTTGTATTGTAATAGTAATTTGTAATAGATAAAAAACATAATAAAGATCATCTAATCTCGGCAAAAAACTTAAATGATGACATATTATGATTCCCTATTGTTTCTTTTTTGTACTGTGCGTGGTCACAGCCTACGTTTTGTTGAAAAAATCGTGTAGAGCTTATACGTACTTAATATTAATATTATTATGTATTATGAACGGAAAATTTTATCATAGTCCATTGGATTAGCGGCTATCTCGTCCCTAAAACTCGAATGCTTGCTTCAGGGCAGAAAAGGTCGGGATCCTGTCGGTGGATTCAGGATTTGTCTATAAGAATTACTTTAATATTTTATCCTATTAATGAGATAAGTCTTAATAAATAGTCTTGGATTTACTGTTTTATTTAACACGTTTCGAACATTTTCTACATGTAATAGATACAGAATTCGTTTTGAAGACTTTAAAGTTTATTATTTAAACATTTATAGTGACGGTACTATAACTAGAAGAGTACTAATAACATTAATTGCAAAGTTCAGAAATGTATATACGAAAAAAGAACTTACTCCTTATATCTTCAATCGTTTGAAATGTGTATAAACGCAGAGAAAGTTACGTACCTGAAACAAAGTATTTTCTTCGTTAAAATATTCTAAAAATGTTCATAGTTTTTGAATTGTATAAAAAAAATTAAATTTTGTTGATGTTTAGTTTAGTTTAGTTTAGTAACATTAAAACAGAATTCCCTGTCACTTAGAACTGTGACGAGTTCAAAGATACTGCACATATTGAAATCTGATGAAGGTTATAAGGTTGTAAAATAGCAAACAAAATATTTTCTTCGTTAAAATATTCTAAAAATGTTCATAGTTTTTGAATTGTTTAAAAAAAATTAAATTTCGTTGAAGTTTAGTTTAGTTTAGTTTAGTAACATTAAAACAGAATTCCCTGTCACTTAGGACTATGACGAGTTGTATACCAAAGATACTGCACATATTGAAATCCGATAAAGGTTTTATATATATAGATAACATAAAATTACACATTCATTAATGAGGCCGTCAGCGCAAAAGTGGCCTAATCTTACCATAGTATGGAGATAATGAGGTTCGATTTACTTTTACGCTGCTTCGTAGGCAAAAACAATACGCGCAAAATAATGTTCACAAAGCCATCTGTTATTTAGGGGTCAAAATAGGGATAGGCCGGTTTTGCTTTGAAAATTTATAATGTTTTAAATAAATTTCAATACATATAAGCACGGACATGATTTTTTTGGATTAGGTCACTTTTGCGCAGACTGCCACAAATACACTTGAAAAACATTATCCTCTATAGACAGTCTGATTAAAAGTTTCTCTTTGTTTATTAAAACGTAAATTTTAGGTATATTGAAGCCGATTTCTGGCATCGATTATAATGTGACAATCTAATGGCACAAGCGATAACTTTTCTTATCCATACGATAGATCAAACATTATATAGCTCACAATTGATTCCATTAATTACATAATCAGTTTTGGATATCTTACGTGGGTACATGTATCGGATAAGAAACTTCAATTGCAATTCCAAAAGTATTTTAAAATCTTTTCTACTCATTTAATACGTAAAATTCAATAACTTCAACGTTGGAAAATAGCCAAAGCACCACAGACGTTTTCATGAGTTTCGAATAAAACCCACAAAATATGCATCTAGCTGAAAGGGAGAGTTGCAATCGAATATTTTATTGGCAGAACGAGTTTTCGAACAATTGAAAACGGATTTTAATAGAATTAACATACAATATATACAGACAGCAAGAGGAAAATGCAGAATTTAGTACATTAGTTTTATAATATAACGTGAAAGGTAATCGGCTACACAGGCGAGAGAATAATGTCATCACTAAAGTGGAAAAATGATTCATTTTAATCATAATTTTCTGTGTTCACATTTTGAAATACACACAAATATGTTTATCGAAATCGAATAAAATATCTGACTATAGAACATTCGGTGAAATTTATTATTCATTTTGGAATTTTAGTATCGCAAACAGGTCTTAGAAAAAAAGAAGCCATAGGTAGATACAACTTATATGACCAAGAATGCACAATATTTTTGCAGCCTTTACATTTATCGGTCATCTGATTTTAAAGCAAGAATAGTGATAAGAAATCGAAGTATAAGTTGTAGATAACGAGTTTTATCTTATCACAACATTGGAATATCCCCGTGAATTATAAGAAACTAGATGTACTCCGCGATTTCATCAAAGTGGACTGGCGTTTTATTTTACCTACGCGACGATTCGGAATTTCGGCCATCGCAATAAATATACTGTCTAGAATTTGATTTCGATAAACGAGTTATCTAACGCAAAATCGGACTAATATATTCAGTTAATATTGAACTATTTTAAGATATGGCGTTGCTTAGTCAGCTACGCTTCGGCTAAAGATATTTCAACTATTGAAAACAAAACTATTCAAAATTAGTAAATTGGCTATTGCCTTTTTTTTCTTTAGAACAGCATACGAGTTGACATCATCGTTACGTAAAAATCTTTATATAAACTTTCTTTATGGTTGGTCATGTCATTTTAGGACGCATTACGAAGATTCTCTTTTATCATTAATATCTCCAGTTCCTTTTGTTTGGTCAGGATGTCAAAGAATATTCGGTGCAACTCACCGATACGTAACTTTTATACATCGTATCCACAGTATATAATTCCCAGGTGCTTATTTTATCTGTGAATATATATAGATAGATTTTATTCAGTTTTACAGTATCACATTATCTGCAAATTGATTAGTGCTTTGTATTACTGCTCGTGCTGGGCTCAGTAAAATTGTTTCGTCATTTTTACCTAGATTGCACAATAAAATATATTATCAGTTTTAAGTTGATCTTGACACTTTAAACACTAGCGGCCTTAAGCATGAATGCGATATAGGAAAAGTTACACCACACCATCTGTGTCTTTTGGAGATTAAAAAAGGATCTATACAACAACAAAAACAAGAAGACAACTAGAATTCGTTCTACCACTTTTAAAATAAAATATCAATCCAGTTTCATCAAAATCCGTCGAGTAGTTTTTGCTTTATCTTCAATTCGTTTTAATGCGTAAGTACTAATTTTTGTGTTTAAACTTCAAGCAAGGTGTACACATAAACTAGTCAGTAAAAAGACTGGTCACAAATTAATAAATTGCAACAAGCGTAATGACAAATAGGAACATGATGATCCGCTGTTATAAAATCAATAGTTATATCTTCCATCTTTTTCTCTGTCTGAATACTACAGTCGATTCATTATAGATACTATTGTGTCTACGTAGATTATTTTTTTAAGGACGTGCCTTCAATGCATTGCTATCGGCTTTATCATCATCGCCTATAGACAACCACTGCTGGACATAGAGGCCTCTTCCAAGGATCGCCATAGTAACCTGTCGTGCGCAGCCTGCAACCAGCGGATTCCCGCGACTTTTGAGCACTTTAGCGGTAGGCAGCGGCTTGGCTTTGCCCCTGGCGTTGCTGAAATCCATGGGCGACGGTAACCACTCACCATCGTGGGCCGTATGCTCGTCAATCTCGTGGGAGGGCGTGGGAGGGCACGCTACGTGTACGCGATCACCACTCGAGAACTTTTCGGCCCCAGCGACCACCTGTCCTACGAGACACTGCCCTGCGTGCCCTGCCCACTACCTAGCAATCCTTCGGGCATGTCAGTTGACAAGACGTCCGTAGGTTGAAAAAAAATTTAGATGATTTGTTACGAGTACCTACATCTGACGTCACATTTAGGCCAAGACTACTCCGATGTCTCCGCCTTTAACTCAATCACAATTCTTGCGTACTACGTCCTATCTATTTTTTATCTCTCTAGTGTTATTAAAATCTCAGAGTTTCGCGATATGATAACACAAGCTATATAACACTCCTCATCATAGAAGTCCTTGGTCGCTCTAAAATAGATAATGTAAGTAGCTGTATAGATTTGTCCCAGCATACTCTCATCGTTCACCTCTGCCCTTCGTGGCAGGGAGTTTCTACCGGATTGTGGGGTTCGCCCCGAGGCCCATTCTGTGCCCCAGTAAGGGGTCCGAATACTCTTTCTTATCTTATCTTATTCTCATTCGATGTAAGCAAGCTAGACGTTTTATCCACTAATCTACGGACCTTTAGTGTTTGTATTTTACATTCCTCCAATATTTAATGCCAACTCCTTTATTTATTATTAAACTAACCACGCGTCTACTACTTTGAACCTATAACCTTTGAACCCGTAACCTTGGTAACGTATTCAATCCACCGCTTAATACTGAGTACTGATTTGTATAAGTTATCGTAGTAACTCGACGAATATTCAAATACGTGTTTCGATAGGTATACGCGATTTTCAAAAAGTGTTCAATATTTATTTAGGTAGTTCTGTCCCTCGACGTTAACGTTCGACGAGTGTCGTGCATACACGTTTGTACGTTTATATGATTCCATGCGGAAGTCATTAACGTTACGCGACCTTCGTCGGAGGACCGCGCTGCGCCCTATTTCCCTGATGATGTAATGAGCGAACCTAATAATCACGTATTCCGTAAGGCTTTTGCGTTTTCACGCATTCATTAAGCGTTGACCTTATTTTGAAACTAGTTTTTTTTTTAATTCGACAATTCAACGCTTAGGTACCTACGTGTGAAAAATGTACGTTGATTTTAAGTCTGCTTTAATTTTCGTCGTTCGTAATTAGAGGTTTTAATTTTAAATGAGTACTTGTCGGTTTTGGTTTCATTAGATTTATTTACCTTCGTAATTTAATTTATTATAAATATAGACAGGTGGTGATTATTTTATAAATCAGAATAGGGAAAACTGATATTAAAACACCGCCTCACTAACAGCAGATATATTTTCATCGTATCACATGGCCCTCGACTCTTATTAAGCGAGTTCAATGAAAACAATGACCGACATCTGTTATTGTGTACGAAAACTTAAGACATCGCGTGTTACGTAAATCTGGAATTTCGGTGTAAGTGATTAGATGTTGTTATCTAAAAAAGGCGCGAAGCTTCCATCACGGTGGCAAGGCCGTTGAGCACGTGTTCGGGCGCCTGTTGCTAGTCGACTCCCCACCACGAGGCGCGCGATCCGCGATGTTGCCGCACCGCGCGCTATGCCGGACTGGCACGGAATTCGACTGTGGCGACTTGACTCGGCTGCTAATCATCGCGATACATAGTATTATAATAGTACGTACTAAAACTAAGTACATGCGCACGTTTCTCAACAGTGCGGTGTCATTCTATATTTATCGCTATATAGATAATACGATGAAAATAAAAATCATATCGTCTTCTCGCATTAAAATATTACACAATCTCAAAAATTACTAATTTTACAGGAGAGTGTTTTAAAGGTTTAACATGTGATATTTTTAATATTAATTATCTTTGCAACATTTATTTTTTACCAGTTACATTATCTGTCTATTAAAGTAATAAAATTATGAATTAATTTTCTTAATAGTAGTCGAAACAGAGGTAGGTAAACAAAAAAAGAACTAAACTGCGCTCTTTTGACAGTATTTATGAGAAAAATACTGGTGATACCAAATGATTCCGCATATTAACTCAATTTCGAATATTTTGGGAAACTGTACACTTCCAGTGCGAAAAGACGATAATAATATGTTGAATAAAAAATATTTTAGTCGATACTCATCTACCAACTATTGTAAAGTAATGAAGCAATAAGTGTTTATTGTTGAAATTGTAATAAATATTATGATATAGGATTACATCGTTCAACTAACTTAATTAGAACAGATGCTAGTAAAACTGAGTACTGTACCTGATATTCATCATAAATAAACAAAATGAAATCCTAAATGCCATTAAGTATAAACGTGTTCAGAAAAATATATTGCATTTTAAAATATAGCCAAAGTAATGACGCTTATGACCTTGCCTGCGTGCACCTTTCCAATTGTATTAACTATTCATTAAATAGAAATATTGATCAAAAAACAGTCCCTAAAATAAAAATCTGACTATCTAGACTATTTTAAAATATAACCATAATATACCATTACCATTACCAACATTACCATATTTTTTCTACTTATGTTTGTAACCTCGGTTAGGCCAGCTTAACGGAGCGAGTAGGTCAGCTCACGGGGCTCTAGCCTGACTAATTTGCGAACACTAGCAGTAGCAAAAGCAGTGCTTCGCAGAATCTACCATCGAATCGCAAACGCGACCCACAGAAAAGTTGCGACTAGAAACTCAGTGGGCTGTGTGCTGTGTCTCAGTGTGTATGCCCAATCTCACCTTTATTTGACCACCACAAGCACATCCAAATCTGTTTAACAACTGGAGATTAACTTGCACTAAAGCTCTGACAAAATACAATAAGTCTGTTTACGATTTTATTAACCACGGGAGATTAATTATGTAAATTTTATTATGTTCTGCTGACACTGAACTAGAGCTTTTTTTTTATTTACCCTAGAATGCGATCTATCTAGATTAGAAACAAGACTAATGTTTTTGTACGTTTTTCCACCGCGTTCCAGTACCGACCGATTATAATGCAACCTAGTAGTTGTGGGCGCTTCTAGGAAACCTCTCATAGTTACTTCAACTTACGATGGGTGGTGCGCGTTTAGTTTCAATAAACGCGTGTATATCATAGAGATAGCAATGGTCAAATTGGAAGGTAGCCCTGTTTCGCTAGTGGGGATTAAAAAAACCAAATCCACATCATTCGTATTGATGACTTGAAATAAAATTATATCTCTAAACTTTCCAATGTTTATTTTCTGTAAGGTCGTGGATAAGCACTTATAATGCTGATATTAACTAGGGTCGAAAGTCATCGCCTTATCTATGTTTGACATACAGGCTTGGTCGCTTAATATACAATATAAATCTTAATGCTATTCATATTGACAAAAGAGCAATTAACTTAATGTTCACCAATTCAAATTTCAATTTATAGTAATACTTAATAGTTTATTCAGTTAAATATTATACTTCGATAGGGTCCTCGTTCCTTATTGCATCGAATATCTCGAAGTTGAGAGGCGCAACTTCGTCGTGTGCGCTATTATCCGCGAAATTACAGGATCTTAAGCACTCAGAGACAGAGTTTCGGGATGGACTCAGAATCCGACCGAATTTCTTTTGAATACCGGCGCGAAGAAGCGCAGATATACGAGATTGCCGGAGCGACCCACGAAACAAGTCTCCTGCATTTTTCGTACGAATATCCGAACCTCGTCTGGAACAGAACTGGCTGAAATATAAGGTGACCAAGATCACTACTGCGAGTAGAAGCGCAGCCACCCCGAGCATGTCCCACCTTCGAACTAACGGCTAAAGTGACTCTCCGTCCAGAAGGCACCGGTGGTATTCCGGAATACCCTGCTAAGCCACGGTATAACGCCAATCGGTCGCTCTTTAATATCACCTATTCTGCACATTGTTGATCACGATCTCTTTCTACTATAAGGTTAGTTAATTTAATCTTTTCCAAATTGCGACCTACCTTCCTTTCTAGCAATGCGTCCAAAATGCATTGTGTGCATTTGATGACATTTGTAAATATAATTATGCAATTGATTTTTTTAACGTACCAAGAACAACCTCTGCTGCTAACTGCTTAGGAACTGTTTCTTAGACCTGGGCAAATTAAGGATATAGTGTTAATAGGGAACAAATCGTCGCCGGGAAATGTCTTCTTCTATCTGTTTATATAAATTAAGTGTTTGTTCTTTCTACCCCATTCATTCATACTAGTGTGATAAAACTTAGCGTAGTTACTCTTGCCAAAACGGAGTTTGTTTTAGGACCATCAACGATATTTCACACACATGAACCAATTTACTACACAGTTTTCAACACTTCGGCCGGTCTTTTTATCGATTTTTATTATAACTACACAACGCATTTAGATTATGTTACTTTAATTTAACATTAAAGTAAGAAATATTATCTTGATTTTTATTTTTTTACCACTTGTGTGACATTCAAGAGAACCGGTAAATATACTAAAACCTGATCATGGTGAATAAAAAGAGACAAGCGCTCACAAATTGATAGTGACAAGCGGAAAATGTCAAACCGCATTCAATGTTGCCAATGGAACAAAAAAAGGATTACATTCTGCATTTTTATTTTATGTAGAATTAGTTAATAATCGCTAATCTAATCAAATCAATCTAATCAAAGGATCCAGGGAGATAGGGATGATGCTCTCTTTATAAGTTCTAACAGCATAGATTTTTTTATTTCTTAGATAGGTGGACGAGCTCACAGCCCACCTGGTGTTAAGTGGTTACTGGAGCCCATAGACATCCACAACGTAAATGCGCCACCACCTTGAGATATAAGTTCTAAGGTCTCAAGTATATAGTCGGATTTTTAATTAGACGAAGCCAGCTGACAGTAGCTAATGTCACTTTGTGAAATAATGTTGCTATATTTAAAGTAATAGTGATGCGTTCGGTTCTCGTTCAATCACATGAATGAACAATGAGTGTGAAGAGTTAATCATTAAATTCAAACTATAAAAGAATATTATTTATATTTTACAATAAAATTGTATTAAAGTGCTCCAATATACGTTACTAGTAGTATGTAACTACAATCAGTTTTTTTTTATTTTCATAACCTACCTATAATTGTTATATTTTATACATCTATAGTTTCAACTATATGATGTATTGGAAATAGGACAGTCTAACAAGCTTTCCCGCAATGTTTTTCTTAATGTTTAAAACACTCGGTATTCAGTTCAGGTAGATACTATAGGAACATAATATTTCGTCGAAAACTCGTTGGTATGTACAAAACACGCCTAAAATTCGAATCCCGTACCCGATATCGGCAATTCGGCACACCAACTATTCACTAGACAATCGAGGCAATTTCATTAATTCAGGAGTTTTTTCAATCGTTCACTTTGTCACAACACTATTTTTATTTCATCAAAAACTGACAACACAGTAAACGTCAGTTGACTTCGTCTAATAAAAAATCCGACTATAGTTACAACGGCTGCCCCACCCTTCAAACCGACACGCATTATTGCTTCTCGGCAGAAATAGGCAGGGTGGTGGTACCTACCTGCGCGGACTCACAAGAGGTCCTACCTACCACCAGTAATTACGCAAATTATAATTTTGCGGGTTTGATTTTTATTACACGACGTACGTACGTACCTACCATAACTGTCAAATTATGTGCGAGGAATTGCAGAAGATCATATGAGAAAATAGTTAATTGTGTCACAAAAACTTGTCCTGATTCAATAAATTACACAAACATGTTATTATTTTTATAAGCCAATTTAGCTTGAAGGCCAAATATGAGATCGGAAATTTTGGTAGCAATTTATACACAATCTAGAATATTTTAAATATAGCTCATATTTATCTACTTTTGTATAAAACTGAATAGCGTGAATGCTAAGATTTACATTACAGTTGTAGCTGACATAATATTTATTAATGGCAAATTGTTACCTTTTTTTAAATTTAGTTTTAATCACTAATCGTTACTCACAATTTATAAATCACCTGGTCTCAAAACTACTTCAGTACTGCGTGATTTAATGGTTTTTCCCCATGAATGCCGCTCATTTATGTAGGAGTCAGGATTCTAGTGTGTTATGTATTAGAATGTTCTGCGTAACATTAAAAATTATAAATATCTTCAATTGCTTCAACGTGAACACTCATCAGTCGAGATTTGAACATTTAATTCGATATAAGTATTAATCCACAACGATCTAATCCGCTAATTTGTTTTATGATTATAACCGAGTATATGTGAGCATTGCCGATGTAAGTCACTAGAGACTATTCTGAAACCAAATTATCTGGTTAGAACCGATGATCCGTTAACGAATTTACCGAATAGTTCCTGAGAAGCCACGATGAAGGAGGTCAATATAATTTTAGGATATGCCATATAAATGATAATAAAATTTAGTGTCTGTTTCGTGACGGAACTTGAAAAAAAGTGTATTTAAAAAAATATATAATTAGTTCAAATTTATTGTACTGTTGATTGATTGTATAGTTTCAATCATTTTTTTAAGCTTATTAATATTATACTAGATTTTGCCCGCGACTTCGTCCGCGTGGAATAGTTCAAAAATAACGCTTTATTTTAGAACAAATTTGGTTAGCATTAAAAACGTTATAGTGAGCCAACCTTAACACATAGACATATGCTGTCGCGGACTTTTTTTTAGTTCATTTAAAGGGAAATAATTCTGTCATACATTATTTTAGCGAAACTTTAACCGTTTCTGCAGCGCACGCAGCGGAAGCTCTCAAAAGGTAAAAATAACCCCGATTTTGAAACATTATTTATTGGTGCTCCGCTTGTATTGGTCTTAGCGTGATGTTATATAACCTTTCTCGATAAATGGGCTATCTAACACTGAAAGAAATTTTCAAATCGGACCAGTATTTCCTGAGATTAGGACGTTGAAACAAACAAACTCTTCAGCTTTATAATATTAGTATAGATGTAACGAAATGGGCCTTATAATCTGACTGTTTTAAAAAAAAAATTGCATTTAAAATATATTTGTCCTTTTTTAATGCCATACACGATAAAACGATAAACCGATTTTACTTAAATAACCTCGTTTAATTAATTTCTGTAAAAGGGAAATCCGTATGTGATACGCGTGGCTAATAATAATTGTTTGTATAATTATTCGCTGATATTGGTTCTAGGACAACGCACTGTGGGAATGGGTACGTACATGATAATGATGCCGATTTCAGTAGTTGAAAATTAGATAATCGTAATAAGTTCGCCACATATGCCGTCGCACTGACAATTTTTTTTTTTTACTAGTGTATGCCGTTGCACTTACAATTTTTTTTTTACTAGTGGTCCCGCAGTTGTCGAAATTCGACGATAATGTTAATTGAAATTGTATGTTTAACCATTATTATGGTTTTATTGTCAAATACTATTATATTTCTATAATATAATCACAGATTTCGCCAAAACTTACACTATAGATAGATAACATTAAAGGCAAACAATATTAATCTATTCGGAATTTGACCACAGACTTTAAACATTAACAAAAGTATGACAATTGACAATAAACAAAGAGTATAATTATATGTATGTGTGTGTGTCAAATACATGGTAGTGTGTGTAATGTTTTATTTGTTGATTTAATGTATGTCTTATGCATAATTAAAAAAAAAATAGCATTGTGCACTCCTCCTCTGTATTCTCTATAAGTGTGGGAAATTTCATACTCCTCCGTCCGCGCATTTTTCGTAAAAAGGGGTACAAAGTTTTTGCTTCACGTATTAATATATAGATGATCGAAGGATTACTGGTGGCCCTGAGGCCTTTCCAGTTTCACCAGGACGGAGGCACTGACAATCGATGGGGCAAAAAAGTACTGAAGTGGACACCTCGTATTGGACGTCGTATCGTGAACAGACAGCCAACGAGGTGGACCGATCAAAGTGTTTGGTAAGGACTAGACGCGCAAGGCAAGAGACCGATTTTTTTTTCCTACCTAAGCTGAGAGCTTTGAGAGGCTATATCAGCGTAACCTTAACTAGTAGCTGAGCTCACGGGGCCGAGACCTGACGACATTGCTAACTATTTTTATTTATGATTAATTGTTATTTTAAAGCTTACTGCACTTTCTTTGGTTCGTGATGTTTCAATAAATAGTTACCGATGTATATAGGTACCTATGCTTGGAGCATCCCAGTCGATGTAAGAGTAGAAATGAAGGCATGACAGATTTGTGCGAGTTAAGCGGGTGTCAACGATCGCAGGCGTAAGGCTGGTGCTATACAAGGCGCGTTTTGGTGCGACGCTATATATAATAGTAATGTTGTAAGTGTATACTACTCGGCTGGTGCGAGTAAGACATGCTTCCTTGCTTCCCTGAGTAGGAACGAACTCCCTTGCAGTGATGAAGAAGGAATGAGGAGATTCCCTCAAAGTCTCAGAGAGCAACGAATGCGACCGGGCGGCAACGCATAAGGGCTGGTGCGGCGAGCCTAGCGTAGATATCGCAGTATGGTTACCTTGATTTCTTGTATTTGGCCAATATGTGTTTTTGCTACTAGCTTAGGATATGCGATACCGTTGATGATTAAGCAATAATAATAGATAATATACCTAACATATTTCAATTTTTAACTTTTTTTTTTTTTTGCTTTAGACAGGTGGACGAGCTCACGGCCCATCTGATGTTAAGTGATTACCGGAGCCCATAGACATCTACAACGTAAATGCCGCCGCCAAACTTGAAATATAATTTCTAAGTCTCAATTCTATGGTACAATGGCTGCCCTACCCTTCAAACCGAAATGCTTTGCTGCTTCAGAAATAAGCAGGTTGGTGGTACCGGGCGGACTCACAATACGTCCAACCACCAGTAAAATTTGATATTAATTTTTTTCTTTTTTTTTTTTTTTTCTTTTACAATCACGCCACGTTAACAGTAACTGGTCCCGTGCTAAGTTCGTAAAGAACTTGTGTTACAAGTACCAGATAACGGAAATAAATATAATATTTTTATTATACACATACATATATTTAATATACACCCATAACCCTGGAAAGACATTTATATTTATCATACAAATATCTTCCCTTGGCGGGATTCAAACCCGCGACCCCCTTGTGTAGTGACCATGTCACTTACCACTACACCAGACGGCCGTTTAAATGTTGAACGTTTATTCGCTATGGATTTTTGTTTATTAAATAAAATGAATAAATGCAAATGATTATGACATACCAGCGGCGCCGCGTGAAGAAGTGCCCACGCTGTCCAATTGTCATCTCAACCGCAGAAAACCTGCATGTTATTGGATCGGACTCGAGCAATGTCAGACGCGGCGAAACCTCAGCGACGCGGCCGTGTGCAATCGCCCTAAATACGCGCGGAAGTTCAGTGGAAAAAGCCCGAGGGTCATAACTGTGCTTCATTAGCGCCATTTTAATAATATTATTAGTATACGTACGTACGTACCAAGCAACTAGTTTTAAACGGTTATTGTTTTTTTCATCTTAAACTATTACAGTTTTTTTTTTTTTTATTAGACACAAAACCCGTCCGATGTTCTCGATATTTTAAAAACGTGTTTTGAAAGTTAAATACATACAATTTTTTTAAAGTTTTTTGTCACTAGAACTATCTATCGTATCGAAAGTTCGAAGTCGTTCTAAATGGCATTATGAATTGATACCTGAAATTTTGAATTCTCCAATTGGTTTGAGAGTTCTTTGTGAAATTAATTAGTAACAAGTTTCTAGTTAAATTTCTGCCAAAGCATTCGTTTGTGGAATGATCACTCATGTCTCAGTGAAGCTAGAAAAGCATCCGAGCCAACAGTAATACTCTATCCTAAAAAAAAGCATTTTGCACTCAATGACTTATAAAAAATAAACATTTTGTGCCAGTGAATGTTGTGAAAGTTTTCATTTTCATTTAAAATAATATAAAGACGAGCGCATGAGTCCGCCCACTTGTGAAGCTAGAAAGGCCTTATGGGCCCCAGGATATCCAATAACTAAAATAAATTTTAAGACATTATCAATATAGGTTCCAAAAGAGGTTGTTGTTTAGATCGTTTTTTGTTTTATCGTGTTTATATCGTTTATTTGTTTTTATCGATAATACCATCAGTTTCGACAATTAGGCTGTCCCTACATCACCACTGATGACCACAGTACGACGATGAACTAATTTTGCCCTTTGCCTAATACATTAATTGAATGTACACACGGCTTCGGCTCGGCAAGTCTAGGTAAACTCGATTGCTTGACTATTTCTTTACGTCCGTCCTGAATATTCTTAGTAGTGGTGACAATTCACTGAACACCGGGCTTACACACGAAAATATTTGTCCGGTATTTTCCAAAACTGAGGGGTTCGTGACTTTCACCCGATCCCTACTTCCATCCGCAATGGTAATGACCTCGACTTATTTTGTAACTTTTCTAACATTTTCAACTTTTGTACCCATTCGAAAAGCAAGATACATTGAATTATTATCAAAATTATTTGATGTTTGATAAAATTTAGCCATGTGTCTTAGTGTGCGATATCATAAAAATTTTAACAAGATCATATCTCTAGAAGTCCTCGGTTTACAGATTTCCATGCGATTTCACGACATAAAAAATGTATTAAAACAACACTATACATTGATATAATCACATATTCAACATGTGATAATACAAAGTGTCCGAGGAATATTCTCGATGAGCAAAACGTATAAGCCACGAAACGTAAACGACAAAAACCTATTTAACTAAAAGATAAAACGGTTCTTTTATAGTCTTTAGAATCGTCAGAACTGTCAAAAATCCTTTTTTTTTAGTCATAAAACTGCTTCAATACAGCGTCCTATGCCAATACTGAACGGAATCGTTATAAAAGAAGTTCATGAACAAATGTTATTTTACGAATCTCACAAGAAGGTTAAATTTGAAAACCTTCTTTACAAACCTTCTTACAAACAAAGCTTTATGAAGCACCTAAAAAGCAATTTAGAGTAAGAGAATATGAAAAAAAGCTGTATTGTGCGAGTTAAGAAATCTGCACTGCCATAAGCAAAATATAGCAAAATAGGCACATTTAATCTATACTAATATTATAAAACGCAAGAGTTTGTTTGTTTGAACACGCTAATCTCAGGAACTACTGTCCGATTTGAAAAATTCTTTCAGTGTTAGATAGCCCATTTATTGAGGAAGGCTATAGGCTATATAGCATCACGGTAAGACCAATACAAGTGCAGCACCAATAAAGAATGTTTCAAAATAGGTGTTTAAATAGCTTCCTTAACATTCTATAATTCAAAAATATTTTCACTTTCTACGTAAATGAAGTGGGGGGTAAAATTTAGCGTTATGCCAAAGTAACTATTCCACGCGGACGGAGTCGCGGGCAAAAGCTTGTACACGTCTAAAAGGAAACTAGTGCGGTGCGGTATTTCCGTGAATGTCTTAGTATTCTTACCGTAATTCAGTTGAGGTGGCGAATTGAGCGGCTTAATTACAAGCAGTTTACGCGTCGCTGCCTTAGGGACGTACCGTATCAAATATCGATAAAGCTAAACGATGCGCGAGCAAATAAATCTTAAATTTAGTAAAGGAAGCGAGAAACAAAAAAAAATTAAGACGGAATAAAAATGTACTCTTAGTATTGTAATTAGAAAATGTGAATGATTAGACTAAAATTTTTGATGTTATTGACGAGCCAATCAAATCAACCTTCCTCTGTTTTGTGCCATCTCTATCGATACCACTATTAGCCTAGAACAAAGTAGGACGAAAGAAAAAGCAATTGAAGTTTTGTTTATTGTTAGGTATACAGTGTTCAGATTGATCCGCCATCTGTTAGAATTAATTTTCCACAGACCGTATTTATTAAAAGTGCCTTATATTTTACCGAAAATACCAAAGTGATTAGTCATCAATTTAAAAGTTTTTTATTACAATTAAGAACTTGAAATCTGATTATACCCGACGAAGTACTTCGTAGCAAATTATATGTGTACAGATTAGAAAACAAGTTAATTAAAATTCTCACTGATTTTATTTCAAACCTTAGTGGATCTCTCAGTACTGTACAATGATAATTGACAAAATAATTCCAAAACTTTCTTCAGCTTTATTTTGTATATCACGGTTATAAAGCCAAAAACAATAATCGATTTTGTAATAACTTCATCGGCTAATATCGGCGACTCACTATTTCATATTTCTTCTTCTTCTGTCTTCGACTTCATATTAACTTTAGAATACAAGTTGGAAGTTACTATTCTAATGCACAATATAAGGTTTGTCCCATCCTTCAAAACAATCGATGAAGTTGGTCATTTATACAAGTATCAATCATACAAAATCCTTCTAAAAATCGTGAAGGGAGAAGCAACAGTTTTTACTAAACTGTAACTGTTGATAAAAAAAGTCAGAATTTTTATCGATAAAAAATATTATTATCGATAAATTATTCAGATTTCTTATCGACAATAAGTACTATCGACTCCGTAGTAATCGTTACGTAATTGCTGCAGACTCGATCCGCGACATTCGCTGAGCTTTCAAAGGTTTTGATCTCAATTAAATTGTAATAGGGTCGACGCCTTTGTTATTTAGTGGGAATCGAGTGTTAGCGGGACTGTAAAATTATTAGACAATTTAATTGTAATACTTGAAATCAATTTGTGTACGCTACAAAAATATACATTAATAAAATGCTAAAAATGTAACTATACTTGAGACCTTAGAACTTGTATCTCAAGGTGGGTGGCGCATTTACGTTGTGGATGTCTATGGGCTCCAGTAACCACTTAACACCAGGTGGGCTGTGAGCTCGTCCACCCATCTAAGCAAATTAAATAAGTGTAGCGCCTACCTTGATTTGCTTAGATAAAAAAAAATACAGATACAAAAACACTTGATTGATCGAACCAACAAAAGATATTGAAAAAAAAAAAAGTCATCATTATCATTGAAAAGTACACACATTTTTTACATTAATATAATAAACAATAAGATAAATATAAAAATAAGCACACTAGACGCTATCACATGAACGACCCGGAAGTTTTGCGAAATTTCAATTACAAACATCGCATCGTGGGGAATCCTATTTTTATAATATTGTCGCGAACACATTGAAAGATATGTATCGTACTCCCCAAGGACAAACAAAATGTTTGTAAACATTGTCCGGTACTACAGAACTCCTGTACGTAAACAAAAAACTGAAATAGCTGGAATGAACGCGTATAACTGTTCCACGTGCTTTCAATAATGTTTCTCTTGAAAATTATTAACGATCTCTATAATAAGATACTTTTACAAAATAATACGCCACAACTTCTTTCATTTTCCTTAAACGGGCAATTCACCTTTTGACATTGATACAAGAAATTCTGATTTAATTTAAATTAGATGAAATCTTATAGCTGATTTGTAGTGGAAAATTACAGCGAAGGTTTTTCCTTTAACGCGACGCGGGGTACAACGAACGCATGCGTACATTCGTAACTTGTTGCATCCACGTGGCGCTGGGGGGAGCCCGTCCTCCACAGGGTCACCCGGCCACCCTCTGTGGGAATACAAACGAGACGATCACCTGACTCGGATATTTGCTAAACATCACCCCGCGCTCCACATATTGAAACTCATTTAAGAATCAACTAGGAAAAAACGTAATAGCAAGCGATCTCGTCGCGGTCGAGTAGGTCCGATCTAAAAATAAAATTCTTAAAAAGAGCATGCTTTTTTTCAGCGCTCGGTGGCAAAATAAAAAGCAATCCGACATCATGGTCCAAGGTTACGATTGTCACAGTGCGGCGCCCGCGCACCGATCTCGCCCGTAACTGTATAGTTCAACGAACTCTTCTTGCGAGTGCGTCAGCTAGCTTTATAAAGAGCAAAGCGAGAAAATAAACGCGATAACCGCATCTGTTCTACAGCTCACAATGTAGACACGGTGAACGAACCACGTCAAATAGGTCGTAAACCGGTCATGTAAGTATTACATCGCAAGGGTACCATGACACTGAGGAGTTAATTAAAGGTTGACGTGACTAACGTTTGGAAATTAATATCTCTGAAGGACTTTCGCGCGGACAAATTGACATATTATAAACACTAGACATGTGCGAAGCCGTCTCCGATAAAACTATTTATTTACGTTTACTGAATAAGGAGGCGCTCCGACGCTTTACAAGGCTGGAGCAGGCTACAAATGTCAAACGAGCAATAGACGGGCAATGTCAGTAAAATGTCGCAGTTTACGATTGAATGCTCCTGCGTTTGAGTTCACGGACATTTTTATTCGAACACGTTCCGAGTGGGACGCAAATTGCAGAGGCCAGTTCTGAAATAGCGCTTATCGTACTGGTACTGGTATCCCACGTATATGAGCATGAAGCAAAGATTTTGATCATTGAATTTAACGTTTAATTATGCATTGAGGTTTTGTACCTCTTTTTACGACTCTAGAAGCGCAATCGAACCGCAGTGCGTCCGTAGACATCATGACGTAATTGCCGCTGTTAACTTCAAACTACGAGAACACTATTTTCTTGTATAACGTAAGTCACATACTTCAAATTAGCCACAAGTTTAGATGTATTAAAAAAATTAAATTTCTTTTTTTTTATTACACGATGTCCCACAAAGCGGACTGATGACCTGGTAAAGGTCGCGAGAACCAGCTGGATACAGATTGCGAAGGACCAGTTATTGTGGCGAAAATTGGGGAGACCTACGTCCAGCAGTGGACGTCTGTGGAATTATAAAAAAAAAAGTCATTCTTTCACCGTGAAAATCCGTAAGCACGTTTTAGGTATTGCAGGATTTGAGCTTCGAGATAGTATTATGAAACGCACGCGGTGTTTCTACATATTGCACGACGAATATTTCTTGAAGAATGTTGTACATGGTAGGAAAATTTCCTGAAGTCGATGCGATATGAACAAACGTGAACTGCATTACGCAACTGCATAACGAGTCCATTCTAAGGCAGCTAGACATCCGAAAAAGGCTCTCTTCCATCTGCCGGGAACGTGTTATGAGCTTCTTCGCACACATCATGCGGTCTCCCAGACATGAATTAGAGAAGCTCATAATTACGGGTCGCATAGAGGGTAAGCGCGCCGTGGGCAGAACACCAGCCAGATGGTCAGATCTAGCATGAGAAGCACTTGGTGGTAGTCTGTACCATGCAGTCCATGCCACCCATAATCGAGCACATTGGAAGCATGTCGCATGTGGTCGCGATCCTCAGTAGTGAGGGAACGATATAGAAGAAGAACTGCATTATGAAACTTTCTCCGCCGAGTATCTTGCCGGATCTTCTCCGGCGGATGGTGAGTCGTGATTTCGATCAGGTAGTTGATGCATTCGCGAAGCAGCTACCCTTGAGCTGTCAACTCTTTTGAAGGCGCTTGAGCGGTTGCTAGCAAATCCCACCCCTCCTGGCTGAGCCTGTACTCGCCCACCTGTCCTGGTGAAACTGGGACGGCCTTCAGGCCACCAGTAAAACCTCCGTCTAATACATATATGAAACGTTCTTGAAATTAGATCTAGAAAATTCTAACGAATTATATAAAATTTTGTACATAAAAATCCGATTCTAGGCGAAAATATTACATTTACGATTTTACACAGCACTTCACCTTGGGCTGACGCTCGAAGGCTTTAAGAAGTCGTGCTCTCGTCAAAGGTGTCCCTTTAAGGCTTCAATAAATACCTTGAATCTGGAACAATCGCTACCATTATATTTCAATCTGCAAGGTTGTTACAGCAATTCTGAAAAGGTAAACTTGTCCTGAGTATGTTTACCTTTGTTACATTTCAATTGATTATGATTTCGACATGTACATGTAGACATTTTATACTAAATGTGTTCCTTTGTTCAGTCGGCAGAAAATTTGAAATATAGATTTGAAAACAAAAAGATAAGTTTATTTAAATGCGGTGATAAACCTGACTTGCATATCACCGATTTTAGAATTTGTCTTTTTTAATAATATTGATTAAATTTTTCGTTTAAGAATTTAAATATAAATACTAGGTCGATGCCTTTCAAATTCTTTAAAACGAATATATATTTTACACACTAGTACTTGACGCAGACCGGTGCTATAATAATATAACAATTAAACTACGTTTTTTTTTATAAGTGTGACTAAGTTAAGTTGAGCGTTGACGTAAAATAGTTTATTTTAAATAAAATATAATTTTCATTATACGGTTGGGTCGGCACTATAGTTCTTTCTTAATTTATTTGTATCTTTTAATTAAATGAGGTCATAAACTATTTATCCGGTTATGATGAAGCTTGGTATAAATGTTATATATAGTAACTACAGGGAAAGTGTCATGGTGATCCGACTGTAATTTTAACAAATTGATATCGTCATACACAAATTTCACTAGTACTAATAAATAAATGTAGCCGAATCACAGACGGTCATCTACCACCAGATATCGAGCCAGTGCCAGCGGCCCCGTGGCCAGATTGCGTCCGGGCAAAAGGTAGTGTCCCTAGAGAACCGTTCCTTAGGTGGTCGTCTGGCCAAGAACTTGGATTTACTGTATTGCAATCAGAGACTTAAATAGGTACCACGATTCAGTCTTTTTCTGATATGATACGTCGTTCCGTACGCCTTAAAAGATGACCTAGCCTTAAACCACTGAGACTTCGACTTCATGACTCCGATTCATGACCAGAGCCCCGCCTATTTCTGTAAAAAAGTCATCGGCAAGGCATCGGTAACAACTCAATAACCACCCGCCCATCCAAAAAGTCCACCGACTTAAGGAAAAAACACTTAGGTATGTTGTCAAAAATTTCTTCGCGTTCAAGGAAAAACTAGTTACAACAATACTTTTGTACGAAGGTACTTGAACTAGTCTACCTAATTGGTAGCTGCTCGATCATTTTAAGACAGGTCGCACCTCGTGTTTTATAAGCTATTTTCCATGTGAATAGCAAACACGTTGAAGCTGTTTACCGACAAGATAGCTTGCAATATATTAAAAGCTTTTAAAATGTTTTTTATTTTGTATTTATTCGCGAGGAGTGAACAAGCTCACAGCCCACCTGGTGTTAAATGGTTCCCGGAACCCATAGACATCTACAAACGTAAATGCGCCACCCACCTTGAGATATAAGTTCTAAGGTCTCAGTACAGTTACAGCTGTTTACCGACAAAATAACTTTCAATATATTAAAAGCTTTTAAAATATATATTTTTTTTGTATTTATTCGCGAGGAACTTGCTGTATGTAGCATTTACGTTTGTACTAGACTTCATAGCGAGTGGTGTTGCTTAAATAAAAAATCGATATAATTCTTAATTGAAGCTTTAATGCACATACTATTCTTTAGCGCGTTACTAGCTTGTAAGTAGCACGATAAAAGGCTCACTCTAAATATTGTTGAGAAAGGATTGGCCATCAAAGTATGGAAAACGCAATAATGAAGTCGAATAACGTGTTTTTTTTTAATTGTATACAAAACGTTCGTACAGTTTTAAGATTGTGCGTTAAAATAATAAAATGATATTAAAAAAATTGCTGGTTTCTTGTAATTAATAACACGTAAATCCGGAATTGAAGTACGAACATACGAAGCAATTGCGATAATGTCAGTAATATTAAGCTAGTACAGTTTAAGAGGTTATTGGCGACAGGACGCGATCCCGCCTAATTTGATACCACAGCCTTTTTTATTTTATTTATTGCATAGACATAGATATCTATGGCCTCCAGCAACCACTTAATACAAAGTGGGCTGTGAACTCGCTCACCCATCAAAGCAATAAAAAAAAGCATATATGGGTGGACGGGTTCACAACCCATCTGGTGTTAATTGGTTATCGGAGCTCATAGACATCTACAACGTAAATGCCGTCGTCCACCTTGAGACATGAGTTCTAAGGTCTCAGTATAGTTACAACGGCTGCCCCGCCCTTCAAACCGAAACGCCATACTGTTTCTCGGCAGAAATGGGCTTATTTATCTCTATCTATTGATTTTGTGAGGCGTAATTATAATGAAAATAGGTCTTCCGCCTATTTTCGACACCTTAACGTCACGTGAACCAAGACTAGTGAAAACCTTTAATTTTTATCTAATATTTCGATTATATTGTGTGATTCATGTATCATATCGATTAACTTGTATCCTTCGAAATGCCAATAGCCATTTTTTTATACATTACCTAAATAAACAAAATATATATCTGGAATAACATGCGTCGAATTTTTATATCGAAGCATTTTGAAATTTACGCATTAAATTTAACTAGCCGTTTGACGTAAGCAAACACGTTTTAGTATTTACACGAAGATTATTATTTTTTTGTTTCCTAATGAAGACCCCAAACTGTGAATTCGAGGCACGGTTCGGTGATCGTGCTGACGTCAGCAAATCATTGGACGGACACGATTTGATTACACTGCAACTATTGTGGCGCTGTTAACAAAAAGGTCAAACAAAAACATCGACAATTCCAATTATTACGTAACACGGCAAGTCATCGGAGATCAGTTTAGGAACAGTTAAAGAAATGCTTTCTTAAAAATTCACTATACCTTCTCTGCGGTTCTATTCTAGTGTTTAAAATAGTTATCAAATAGTCATTAATTACTTAATGGTTACATAAGTTACATATTACATATAGGGCGTAACATCTGCCACTATACAGCCCATTTTTACCGCAGAACATTCGTGTTTATAACATGTGTTAACAATCCATTTATAATCTATATACTAATATATAAATCTACAGTGGTTTTTACGGATGTTCCGTTATAACTACTAAACCATGCATTCGATTGACTTGAAACTTGGTATCCATGTAGAAAATACACGTACTTAATGGATAGGCTACTATTTATATGAGTGTTGGACTCTCTCATAATAATGACAATAAATAATAATGTTAATTTTAAATGCCCAGCGAAGCGGGCGGGTACGGCTAGTAGGTACTATAGATGATTAGATGACTTCGAGCTGATGTTTCGAAGTGTTTAGTGACGTCACGGTCTTGATTCTACGGACTTCAATAACCACCAACTTGACATTGAACTCATCTACGGTCATAAATTTAATATGCATAAAAAATATTGTACATATTCTGTTCCCTATAACAATTATACTCGTGGGCTTAATGATATGACGGTGTACGTGCCCGAAGCGACTAAGCCGGTGTTCATATCACAGATTCATGTATCAATTTTGATAATGACGCGTTTACTAATGACTTCCACGATAAAGAATTAACATCGTCTAATATAAAACAAAACCGCATATGATTTGCGTAATAATTGTTGCAAGAGCCCGCACGGGTAGATGCCACCTTTGATTCGATCAAGCAGCAGTTACGCGTTTCAACTTTAAATATTAGGACAAACGTTATACATACTTCCCAGTACTTAGGCCTCATGTCACAAGTTTGTGACATTCACATTGTTTGTGTAATAAAAACAAAAAAAAAGATATGTGGTGTCGTGGGACACTGGATAGGAACGAATTTCCTTATTATAAAAATTAGGAAAAAAATATAAATAATTAATTTTAAGTTCTATTCGAGGTATAAAGAAAATAATTATTCGGGTATACATTTTTATTATGATTTTTTAATTGATAAAAAAAACTACTTTACAAAGTTATCAACTTTATTTTATACACAATGATTTATAAAAAATATAGAATAAGAATATATGTTATTTTTTGTACGTTATTATAAAGTTAAGTCGTACACTGTGCGCATTATTAATAAAAATCTTACGTTACGGTCGTTTTTTCCCCGGTTTTTAGGGTACTCCTCCACATCGTCCCACAAGGAACTTCGTTCCAAAAAACAAAAACTAATTTAGCAGATTTTCCTCCAAAAACAATTTAGTAGAGTAGGTACATATGTGACATTATTAATAACAGCGGTTTAATACGCCGGCCCGCCAATGCGGAAATCAATTTAGATAATTGATAGGTCTAATTGATGAAATAAGTTGTTCATAAAAAAACAGCAGGATACGTATTTCCTATATTTTCGTCACTCGCACTGGAAAATACTTTATGCTATCACTAGCCCACGGATTTATGAAAACTTAGCATTGAATAAACATATTAAGGTGCACACTAATGAATGCTTGCAATCATTGATGGTCGATTTTGACAGATCTAAATCATTGTAAACGAAGCTTAGATATATGATAAACTAGCTGTACCCGACCGCTTCGCTGGGCATTTAAAATTAACATCATTATTTCTCACCCCCACAAAGATTCTCATCATTAACGCCCCCGCAACTGGTGTAGGGAGTCCAACGCTCATATAAATATTAGCCTATCCATTAATTACATATATTTTCTACATGGATACCAAGTTTCAAGTCAATCGGATGCATGGTCCAGTAGTTATAACGGAACAACCGTAAAAACCACTGTAGATTTATATATATTAGTACTAGCTGACCCGGCAGACTTCGTAGTGCCTCAAGCGATAAAGTAAAGGACTAAACTTTTGTATAAAATAAACTTAAACCAAACAAAAGGAATCCGTCCGACGGGGAACACGTCAAAGGAAAAACAAAAAATGTTATTTTTGTTTAATTCCGAGCATTTTCATATTTAGCTACCTTTTAAATCTTCTCTGGACTTCTACAAATAATTCAAGACCAAAATTAGCCAAACTGGTCCAGCCGTTCTCAAGTTTTAGCGAGACTAACGAACAGTAATTTATTTTTAGTAGATTGACAAACCGCTTTGTGACACATTAGTGATTTTGTTGTAGCGTAATATAGTTTTGGTTGTGTGAAAATGTATTATTTTGCACCAACTAATTGTGAAAAGTGTTGTTTTTTTTTTCTTTCATTCGAAGAAGTTGTTGAAGCGCATCGAGAACTCCAAAAAGTTTACGGAGATGCAGCTTTGAGCCAAACAACGTGCCGTGATTGGTTCCGTCACCTTAAAGACGATGATTTCGAAGTTCACGATCGTCCGCGTGAAGGAAAGCCCAAAAACCTTCGAAGACACTGAATTGGACGTGGAATCGGTTAATAAAAATGTGAAAAAACATCACCCGAACACAATGAGTCTAAGAACGTAACGAAATAGCTTTGAATCTAATGATTTTTTGTAGTGACAACAGATGTAGAAAAAAGTGATTGCTTCAAATCAAAACGGCCTAAGATATTCCGGAAAAGCTTCTTCTGCAAATTAGTTTCGTTTCTAGCTACGATACGTCACCAAAAGGTATGCCAATGTGTAATAATTTAACTTAAGTTTATACAGAAATGTCAAAAAAAACACCTGTAATAACCTATGTAACCTGTGTAACCTTTTCTGTGAAGGTTCTCATGTAGCCCACGTGTGTGTTACGTATGTTGACTTTGAACGATTGTTTTCAATCTTTTTTTTAAATGAGTAGTACATAATACGTAAATGTTGTTCTCAAAAATACGTATGAAGATCAAAATGTCAAAAAGATTAAAGTGAGTGAGGTGAGTTTATTTGGTAGTAAATATAAAAGAACTAGACAGAGACTAGACAGATTGGTCTGCCCCTAATAATCTACCCGTAGTTTATAATCCACCGATAATTCTGAATTACAACAGCCCTAACAATTAAGGAGCCTAATACAATTAAAATGTCAGCGAAGATACAATTAAAACTATTTATAAATTCAGCTCTGTGGATTACCTGATGCTCAATACGCGCTGGCCACATAGCAGCCTTCACTTACTGCTGAATGGTTTAGCTCCCAAATACTCTTTCGAAAAAAAAAAATACTCATACAACATCGTGAAAACAATATTCTAATTTTTATAATTTTTGTAGTATTGGCAACCCCTTATGTTTTCCTTTTTTCCTGCTAGCTAGCAAGACTGAAACTACAAGTTTGAACACTTTGTGGTTTTCCTGTCTGGTGTTACAACCAAACTTAATTAGTACATTCGTGGCAGGTGATATCTGTACTAGCGATATATACCTCAGAAGCGTTGGTCACAGTTATCAAAACCATTATAGGTATGTTGTGATTAAACTATTTATGTTGCAAACATATATGTAATAGTAAATCAGTATAGATTATGTATTATATATATGTTCATATATATGCTATTTTAGAAAATACTATCTCTCGTAATTTTAACATCATTTTGTTTTTTATTTATTGTCAAGATGGGTGGACGAGATCACGTCAAACCTGGTGTGGAGAGATCAAGTGCCGACATGACACATGAGATATAAATTTCAAGTTTAACAGTACAGTTATGTATAAACCATCCTCCACACAATTACTACTTCACGACAGAAATAGGCAGTGGTGGGACCTACCTGTGTGGGCTGACGCCCTACCCCCAGTAATTACGCATATTATAATTTTGCGTTTTTTTATTTTATTACACGATGTTATGCCTTCATCGTGGAAGTAATTCGTGAACATTTGTTAAGTAGGTATGTAGTTTATTAAAAAATGGTACTTGCCTGCGGGATTCGAACACCGGTACAATCGCATCGTTCAAATTCACCGGGCGTCTTATCCTTTAGACCACGATGACATTTTTTTTTTTTTTTAAATACGAATAAAAAGAATATGTTGCTATGATTTTTTCGAAACTCCAACACTACAGCTGTTCAAATACTAAGACATTTACAGTTTACCACCAGCAAGAAGCCGCCTACGTTTAATTACGATTTTTTATTCATTGGGTCGCTTCAAAACAACCTTGTCCTTGCTTAATATTCTTAATATATGTATAATGCTCATATTATATTCATTCATTTAATTTGCTTAGTTAAATATTTTCTGTTCAGAATTTGATAATAAACCTAAGTTAAAGTAAAAAATTTGAGATGTAAGATAAATTTAATATTTAAAATAAAATAGTTTCTTCTTCTTGCCCTAATCCCACATTTTGTGGGGGTTTTTTTTGTTGCTTAGATGAGTGGACGAGCTCACAGCCCACCTGGTGCTAAGTGGTTACTGGAGTCCATAGACATTTACAACGCAAATGCGCCACCCACCTTGAGATATAAGTTCTAAGGTCTCAGTATAGTTACAACGGCTGCCCCACCCTTCAAGCCGAAACGCATTACCGCTTCACGGCAGAAATAGGCAGGGTGGTGGTACCTACCTGTGCGGACTCTCAAACGGTTCTACCAACAGTAAAAATATCTTCTCATAAGCATGCCAAGTTCTTTTAACGCAGTAAAGTCATTGAAGGTTTCAACATGCCTGAAGCCGAGCGCACAGAAATTGAAAATGAGTTTGTGATTTATCGTGCGACGTAGAAATAATTCTTAGTGGTTACTACGCTTTAAAATAACCTTTAGATATGTATATTTTTTATTGATGTTGTCAGCAGCATTGTCGTTCGTTTATCATACCGTCGTGCGGTTGTACTATTTTGCGTCGCATGTCCGCGAAGCCACAATCCGGAATGTACAGATACATCAAATCGAATAAGCAAACAACATAATTCACGGCTGTTGTCGCACGTCAATGATCCTTGTGGGCTCGAACCAATATAAATATTAAAGTGGATCTTAATTGAAATAAACACGTCGTAATATCGAATGTTTATTTTTTTCATTATTATGGCATAATGCGCTAAATCGTGCTTCCGGAAGAGCCCCTGTGTATGGACGTAGTATTACAGTTTTAAATCCAAAGGGATCTTAATAAACAGAACTGACTCGAAATTTATTGGAAGATTTCTCTTGAACATAATAGAATGAGCCCACTGATTTTTAGTTTGACAAATAAAACAAATATTTGTTTTCTTTTTGCATCAATTCAAATCCATCGATTTATTGTCTTAGTTTTTTCATTAATAGTGCCATAATAATAGATGTCTTCGGGTCAGTAGCGGCATTAACGTCGCGATGTTTATTGGTAAACTTAAAATCATCCCCGAAATAAATAATAAATTTTACAGTTACAAAATTAAATAATTTATTTCTGACCCTTCTGTCCTTTTTTGCGTCAACCATCGACACATTACCGCTCGATTAAATTATTGAGGCGGATGTAGTGGCGCCGTAGAAGCTCAACGTATAACATACTACACAATGAATAGAAATAGCTTCATCTCATTTTGTATTGATCGTACTCTATTCATTCCGTATCGAATAGTTATCAAATTAGTAATTTATACAAAAGAAAAATAGAGGCTTTCAATTCCTTTGTGTGAACTACAAGAAAATTATTTATCAACTTCACATGTTATTATATTTTATTTAGATTTTCATTATTAATTAGAGGTTTTTGTTTCAGTGAATAAACAATATTTTTCGTAACTAAATACCGTTAGACCTAATCATTGTGCTCGGAATCATACATCACATCGTTAAGTGGACAAATTAAGGAAGTTATATGGGGAGAGGAACTTGTTTTAAAATTATAACTTGACATATATGTACACAGTGATCCACATTGTCGTCAGTAAAACGCGGCACGCGGCGCCTCCCAAGGTCGGTCGCCTTTCGACTTGCGTCTGAATTTACATAATATAACAAATTATATGTATATGATTAACTGTAAGGCCGACTCATTTTCCTTATTGAGTGAGAATAGAATCTAAAATATTATACGGTAAAGGTAAAATTTCATCGCTCGCTCATGACTGGCCCAATCGATCAGCGTTTTACGTTATTGTTAACAAAATCACATTCTTTGTTGAGATTCGTAAAATATTAAGCCTGTAAGCGGTCTATTAACGTTTTTTTTAATTAAACGTAGCTTATTTCTTCACATACGACGAACATAGCGCACGCGTGGCTCTGATTTTCAAACGTCCAGCCAAATTACATAAAGTAGTTCGTACGTACTATTAATTCAGTGAGACCGTGATATAAATAACTTGTGAAGGCCGACAGCGTACTGACCACATACAAACTTGCCTGACCTTGCAACCGTATCTGCTGACGACGCGTGACGGATGTTCACACAGAATAATTAGGGGCAATAATTAATTCGATTCTACGAGAATCTTAATTTGGATAGGCATGCATCTCAAATTTTATCGACGAGATGTACCTAGCAAGAAATGTCCGAAGCTACTCTTTTATTAGAAATCGGTATTCAGCTTCAGACTTTTTTTACTACCTATGCTGATAGCCTTGCGAGGCTATGTCAGCGTAACCTGAGTCACCTGTCAGTAGGTGAGCTCTCGGGGCTCAAGCCGGAGGTGTTGCTAACACTGGCCCTAGCAAGAGCAATGCTTCGCAGAATCTACCACCGGATCGAAAACGCGACCCACTGAGAAGATCCGGCGAGAAACTCAGTGGGCTGTGCCTGTGGGTTAATTTACTCGATGAGCCCTGCGTCGCAAACGACGGGTTCGGCTAGGGCGGTGACCGGTGCTTGAGGTACCTAAAAGCACCGTTAATGAATCCGGGAGCTTCAGACACTACAGCGAGTACACGTGGGGTTATGACTGAGTAATGAGATAAGCAATGCAAAAATAAGAAAGAATTTGGATGTTTCACGGAACCACCACTGCCCTATTACTGTTGTTAATTTGTCATGGAGTCCAGTTTCAAGAGTGAGACTACTGAAGCAACAATTATACAATACAATTTAGATATCAACTTTATATTTCAAGGTTGGTGGGGGCATTCGCATTGTGTTATCCAGGGGCTATGGTAGCCACAGAACACCGAGCAGATATGAGTTCGTCATCGATTTATAGCATTAGAGAAATGACGATTTAAGCAGTAGCAAGCCAAACTAAAAAAAAAAGAATTTCTAGTTTTTCTTGTCAGGATAGTTAACCAAAGTGATATAAACATATTGATTGCACTGTCATACAAAAAGTCCCACTGAGTTTCTCGCCCATCTTCTCAGTAGGTCGCGTTTCCGATTCGGTAGTAGATTCTGCGAAGAACTACTCTTCTAGGGCCAGTGTTAGCAACGCCTCCTGGTCTGAGCCCCGAGAACCCACTTACTTGTTAGGTTACGCTGACATTAGCTGACAAGGCTATTTATTAGCTTAAGTAGGAAAAAAAAAAACAAGATAAGCAAAAGGGTACTGCAAACCTACGTATTAATTAGTAATTATGTAAAAAGGCTTTTTGTATCTATGTTTTGATTTGACTATTCAAATATTTTCTATATTTGAATAGTCAAATCAAAACATTTTAAAATTGTTCTTACATATTTTCGACTCAGCAGTATATTTTTTTTGATTTCCCGTGAGTTGCAGACATAATTAAAATTGCTTTGACAATTATGAAAACTTAAAGCCGCTGATGCAAAACATATAGTACGGAATACGTTATTCGCAATTCTAATGCAGTGATGTTGTCTTCTATTCATTTTATAATCGTCACAACTAACACTGATTACATTATTCAATGTGCATTTGAATTCAATAAATGTAAAGTAGCCGCATTATCGGCACTAGCACGTTTAGACGCTTTGTAAATTTTCCATAGTGTTTAATGGAGTTGTGATTTGAATTTTACGTTAGATACGAATACGCGATGTATAATATCTACATATTAATACGTGAAGCAAAAACTTTGTATCCCTTTTTACGAAAATTGCGCGGTCGGAGGAGTATGAAATTTTCCACACTTATAGAGAATATAGAGAAGAAGTGCATAATGCTAATATTTTTTTAAAATAATGCATAAAAGATACATTAAATCAATAAAGAAAACTTGGCGTCTGTTGTCAAATTCAGATTAAATATTGTTTGTCTTTGTTAATATTTTTTATAGTGTAGTCTTGGCGAATTTTCTGATTATAGAAGTATAAAATACAATCATAATAGTGTATAAACTTACAATTCCAATTAATTATAGTCGAATTTCGACTACTGCGGGACCTCTAGTTAACTGTAAATGTTTATAAGCCGTTCCAATATTGGTTTACCCGACTCTCGTTTCGGGTGATGTGTCCGATTCGCATATTTACAGCGAATAAATCAGTGTACATAGTGCGAGCCATTTAACTTCTCGATCGCGTTAACGTTAACTCAAATTTGTATGGAGTTGGAACAGCGCGCCTAGCGGCGAACGAAGGGAAGCTGTTCCAACTCCATACAAATTTGAGTTAACTTTTACGCGATCGAGAAGTTAAAAAACTCGCGCGCTAACATGCGATTGTAATGCCAAAGTAATTTTTGAAGCGCTTTAATAAATCAGGCTACGCAGTGTGACGTCAGACGGAGGCGTCTAATCTACACCTCTCGAACAAACTTGGCTTTTTCACTGGATGCGTTTGAATTGTAAACATTCCTAAAATACAAGATTTGGTATTATTAATATAATTTAGTACCCCTTGAATTGCGTTTTGAATGACGTAGATTAAACACAGAATCATATTTTTTGTTTCGGCTTTCGACAAGGCTATTACGACGTATAGAGTTCGATGAGAATACTGCTAAACTTGTATACGGTATATATTGTTTACAATTTCGATATAAAATATGTATCTTCTACGTCATTACGCATATGTATTCAACTTATTTATTTCTTAACATTTTTTAAAAAGAAATGTCCAAATTAGAGAATCACATTTCTAAAAAACAAATATTATATTAGCTTTGTATTCGGTAAGTATTTGTAATGTACATAGCGTATAAAACGTAAGCATAAGTACCTAAGTGTTTAGAACAATATAAAAAAAGTTATTTTAATCATTGTGAACAAAACTATCGTATCAAGATATCAGTCACCTTGCGACTGTCAATATATCGATTCGACAAATGACATTCGTTGAATATTAATCAAGATGACTATACAAAGTCTAAGCCACGAGCTAATATATAATTTATGAACTCTACTTTGTACTATGTAGGTACTATGCTCTCTGTATTGTGTAGATAGCACCGTTTCATCTTTATCAAACTTTTTTTTCTATATGTCTGGACGAGCTCATGACCCACCTAGTGTTAAGTGATTATCGAAGCCCATAGACATCAAAAACAGAAATACATTACTATTTCACGACAGAAATAGGCGGTGTGATGATACCAGCCAGTGCGGACCCACGAGACGTCTTAACACCAGTTACAAATATAAGAAAAACGGCCAACTAGAAAACCACAATGAAGTCTGTGTGATGTTTTAGCGGAATGATGAAGAAGAAAAAATTTACAATAAAATTTGTTAGTTGATTATTACGAGAAAACGCCAATGAATTCCTATGGTATGTCCGATAGTCGTAATAAATGCATATAGTAAAAATTCGAAACTAACATTCGGTAATATTAATATCGTTTAGAAGGTCTTGGTATGGAGCGAAATTTTTCCGCAGAACCTTGGAAATTCGATCAATTATTCATAAGAATTATATGCATACATAAGTGCGTTAACGTAATCGCTAATGGCGTTGAATATTCTTTCGTTTTCCTCAAAACGCAATCTGTGCTAACAGACTTAGCTTTTTTATTAGCTTATTCGTATTGCGCGTACTAAATCTTTTATTCGCAATATACTCAAACTGAATTCACCACAAAAGTGAAATTTATATTAAAAAGTATGTGAAATACGTCAAAAGAAAAACAAATAACAGGTAAAAAAAAGGAGCTGGCGTTTGGCAACCCTATCTACAATATTTGCGCAGCGCACTCTCAAGATAACATTGAAAACCGCGCGTCGACATATCGTTCGATATCTGCATTTAGATCGGTCTTACTCTAGACCTGAAATTCGCAAAACAGTTTGCAATTAAAAAGACGTAATAGAGAAGTATTGGGTGGGCGCAGGGCGTGCGGGCGGGAACGCGCCTGACGCGGCCGGTGACGCGTCGTGACGCTACACACCGCGTTATGTCAGAGTAAACAATTTGCTGTTTGTAAACACCCGCCGCGGCCCGCTACAGTCCGCCACAAAACGTAAACATGTCCACGTTGCAAATAATGTCAATGGCGTATGTTTCTCAGAAATACAACCAGTTTCGCGATCACACGACAACGATTGCCCTCGTGGTCCGTACTCGTCCGGTTCTCCCAGAATTGACCAGGTAAATAACATATTTTCGTCAAGTTTCGTTCACGCGTTCAAATATCCGGGTTGAGCAGTAAATTGGTTGTCGAATTATTTGTGCTTGAGAAAATTCAATCGCATTTTATTGGGTAATTTATTGCAGAAAAATAAGCACTACTGTTCTCCATTAGCTCGCTGATTTATTTTTAACACGATTATAAAAAAAGCAATATTAGAGGATGAAGACGTAAAGATTCTCACTACTAATCTAAAATATTATTTAGAATGTAATCACTAAAGTATTTTTTGTGGCATAAATGACATGTTTTGGTCAAGTTCTACCATTCTTTTATACGAAGAATATCCATCTTATGTAGTAAATATTATTATTTGCTGTAAGTTGAGGCATTCTGCAACCTAAGGAATATGCAGTTACCTGTACACGTGTAAGTGTTATAGTAGTTAATATGAGCTTAGTGTCAGCACTGCTATTATAACTCGAAGCCTATCAATTTACACTCGTGGCACTAACGCTGTGAACGTGACGTATGTATTATATCAGTATTATTTATATTTGTATATGTACATTTAAAAATTACCACTATTAAATAATGATAATCGTTTTCATATTATTTCTTTGTTATATTAGTATATCAAAGTTATATTGACTGTCACATAACTCGCGTGCGAAAGAGATAAGTATGCAAATATGCATGTGTCTCTATCTATGTACTAAACGATGCTCAAACGGCACAGTTCAGAGTCCACGCAGCGTTTTATTTTTATCTTCGCTAAAATACAGCTATATCGTAAAATTTTCACGCTAATAATAATTATTCTAATTTGAAAGCTGTCATTACGTCCGTCCGCCCACGACATTCCTGGGCTTTCGTACTCCACGGAATCGTGGAAAATCGTCAATAGTTGACGATTAATATAATTGGCCATCAACGGAATTGCCCATCACGGAAAAAAACCATGGGTACGAAACAGCGGACGGTATCGGACAACGGGCGTTTAACTCGCACGGCGGTGCCCAAAGAAAAAGCACGAATTCCTATTAATAAAACGAAATTTTTATTCTTACTCGCCCAACGATTCATAAATCGGTACGTTCAATCGATCAACTTTCACTCGACGAGAATAAAATGGCATTTCGCTACCGGAATGATGCGACCTACAATATTTAATGATTATAAAATTAATGGATTGAATTAAAACGTTCCGTCGTAAATCATCGAAGATTGACTTTACGTGTTTGATACTTGAAGCTTGGTTTGTGGGAATTCAAATGACTTCAACGATAATCGATTCAATAAATCAACGGTAATTTCTTCGAATGTTTCGATGCCAATGCCATTAACAGGGCTAAATGATCATGAAAATTCAAGTGGTCGGAGAACAAAAGGGAACTGCGAAAGTCTAATCAGCTACTACAGTTAATGTTCGTGATAAGAAGACAATTGAATATGATAATGCACGAGACGTTTTAAAGCATACCTCAGGAGATATTTGTAAGTAATAAGTGTACGAGATGATGAATGAATATTTAAATAAATCTAATTTAAAAAAAAAAAGACATGCCCACTCTGTTTCTTGCCAGTTCTTCTCAGGACGAAGGCTAGTTTTTGTGAATTGGCTGTAGTTCTTTTTGAAGTTCAACAAGTGTGTACTTTAATTTATGTTGAATATTTTTTTTTTATTTGATTTTATTTTGATTAACCTAAAAAAAAAGAACAATGCAAAACTACTTAAGAAAAATTATCAAATCAACATGGAAATGTTACGTTGTTACGTTGACCTAAGAAGGAGAAAGTCAGGAGATTTGTAACACATGTCTTTGAGGCCAGTACGGAATCCAGCTCTTGGAAATGTTTATTCTACTGATACAATTTTATAAAGGAGAAACCCGAAATCCATACAAACTTGGGCCTGGCGTTACAGCGCTAGAATTTGGGCATAAATTACAATACCTAAGAAGGTTTCATGAGCCCAATTTTCAGGTCTCCCAGCAATGGCCAAATTGGTAAAATCAGACAATGTTTACATTTTAGGTTATGTTTATTGTTCGAGATATTTTAATAAAAAACGATATTTTTGAGGCTGTTTCCTACTAAAGATGAGTAATTATTTACGAAACCTGTTGCAGCAACAGGTTGCTTGAAAATAAAAATGGAACCTGTTACGAGAAATCGCGAATTAGATTGTTTACGAAAACGAACGATAGCCAAAAATTAAAAACAACGTAATGCGAAACGCGCTGCGCATGAAATGATTTTTTTAAGGGATTTTATGACCTGGTAACTAAGACCTTTAGGTCAGTCTTATTTTAATTTTAATGAAAACTTTTTTATATGAAAAACGATATTTATATGATAATCTTTTATATAAAATATAAATCATTACGTGATCCCATAGTATCTCATCACATTTCATTTCATTTTATTTCATGCCTTTTTTTATTGCTTAGATGGGTGGACGAGTTCACAGCCTACCTGGTGTTAAGTGGTTACTGGAGCCCATAGACATCTACGACGTAAATGCGCCACCCACCTTGAGATATAAGTTCTAAGGTCTCAGTATAGTTACAACGGCTGCCCCGCCCTTCAAACCGAAACGCATTACTGCTTCACGGCAGAAATAGGCGGGCGGGAGGCGCGGACTCACAAGAGGTCCTACCACCAGTAAAATTTTAATGTGACTACACCATAGAAAAACTCAAAAGTACCAAATCGGGTTTTTCATGTTATATTTAAGATTGCCAGTTGAAAATATTTTGAATTGTCGCAGTTGCCGACATGATTTCGTGTCATAACTAAATGGCACAGTTATTTATTTCTTTTAATGATTTTTGTTAGTACATTTTGGTGCTCTGCGTTACGTTATTCAATGAGATTAAGTTTATAGTCTGGCCAGCGAATCATGGCACAACTAAATAGCGGCAATCCAAAATATCTTCAGTTGGCAACATTAAAGATAACATAACACGATTTGATACATTTGTCTTTTTCTATGGCATAGTCACATTAATATAAAAATGCAAAACTACCCTTTCATGCTATGTTTAATGTTATCAGTTGTAGATATTTTGAATTGCCGCCATTGTAAGTAGTTGTGTCACGATTCGATGGCCATACTCTATTTACATTGATTAAAATACCTATAAAAACAGTCATTTATCGTAAAACAAGAGTATTAATTATTTTTTACACTCGATTTCCACTAAATGGATCCACTTTTCCACTAAATGGATGGATTTTAGGGATGCTCTAATTCTAATCCGCACGTTTGTGGAGCTAGTTACGTATATTGAAATAAGTGTTGCAGATGTTTACAAAGATTGTTTAAAACAAAAAATAGAATTCAACTTATTTTCTACACTTGGCCATTGTCAATGAAGCTAAGATTTCAATAGGTTAATCAAGCAAAATAGACGAATTTTTTGGTACATATCCCATTCGTGTAACGCTTAGGCCCAGAATGGGGTTTCTCCTTTAATCGATTTAATGTACTGTACTCTAAGACTTTAAGAGAAATAATTATGCGATACCTTAACCTTTTTTTGATTAAACTAAATGAACGGACGAAGTAATGAGAGCACGCAACCATGAAATGTGGAGTTATCCTGTGAGATGAAACTATTGGATTTTGAAGATGCAAAATAGACAAGACAGTACTTTTTTGCCATAAATGCGAATACCGAAACTATTACTAGTTTCCAATGAACACTTCTTCGCGTTTCTCATATCCATATATTAATACATGAAGCAAAAACTTTGTACCCCTTTTTACGAAAATTGCGCGGACGGAGGAGTATGAAATTTTCCACACTTAAAGAAAATATAGGGAAGGAGTGCAGAAAGTTTTTTTTTTTTAAATTATGCATAAAAAATACATTAAATCAATAAAAAAAAACATTACATACACTACCATGTATTTGACACACACACGCATTTATACTCTTTAGTTTATTGTTAACGTCTGTGGTCAAATTGAGAATAGATTAATATTGCTTGTCTTTATTATTATTTGTCTATAGTGTAGTCTTGGCGAAATCTGTAATTATATGTGGAAGTATAATAGAATAATAATATAATTGATAGAACCATATTAATGTTCAGACTTATAATTTCAATCAATTATAGCCGAATTTTGACTACTTGAGATCCACTAGTACTAATAATTGTTCCTCATGATTTAAAGTTGCCATCGTCCACGGCCGATCCAATAAATTAGACATTTTATACAATATGCTCTTTATGACGGGAGACGTAATTAGCATAATCGTCAGTCGGTACGACCGGTTATGATAATTATGCCACAATCGTATTGTTTAGTACAATCGAGTACAGAAGTTTTACTTTTGTGTAATGTTTTCCCTTAAATTTACGTTGATTTGTGATTAATTTTGTTGGGCAGGTTTGTGCCTTTACTCTTTACACCGATGACCTCTTCGCCGATGTCAAGGCTGTTTACTATTCTTTTTTTTTATTGCTTAGATGTTTGAACGAGCTCAAAGCCCACCTGGTGTTAAGTGGTTACTGGATCCCATAGACATCTACAACGTAAATGTGCCACCCACATTGAGATATAAGTTCTAAGATCTCAAGTGTAATTACAACAGCCCCACCCTTCAAACCGAAACGCATTAGTGCTTCACGGCAGAAATAGGCAGAGTGGTGGTCCCTACCCGCGCGGACTCACAAGAGGTCCATCAACGCGAAGTAACTTCTATCTCCCAGTTTAAGCAAGCCTGATCCCCTAATTTAAGCATGATTCGTCCTTACCAGGCTTTATGTAATAATCTACGAGAGGAGTAAGCTACTGTTTCGTAATAAGATGACGACATTCTACAAAACTCGATGTGCTCTTGGACGCTAATGCGAACAGTAGCCACTAGCACTAGCGACAAAAAAACAAAACTTTATTCAATTTATTACAATACAGTTTTCGAATTTCGATCACTGGACGAGCACTAGTAGTTCTAAACCAACGACAACTCAAAACGTAGCGGTAAAGTTTTAATTTCACTTTCTAATACATTGTGTATCGAGTTGTACACCATACAAAGGTCATGGAGTGGGTAGACACGAACGTGTCTCGGAAAACGACGATCCTCATATCAGTAATTACATGATTAGTGTGATTATTGAGACTGTAATGTAATTGAGGTCGTGGCCCTTTAATTACAAGTCTCAAGTTAAAATATTGTAAATCGATTATGCCAAGATTATCTTAAAAAATTGGACAAGTCCGAGCAAATTCACTCCTGAAGGGTTTCAGGTGTAAGCTAAGCTCTTTGTACAAGAGACTACATAACTCCCGGAACTATTGTTGTTGATGTATGAGTTTTGTATAAAACGCACAATACAAAAAAAAACTTAATTGTTATAACCAAATTTGGCTGTATGGACTATGTTCCCTTTATCTTTAAACGAATAGAAGCAAAGTCAACTGATGGAGGTATATGGCAGGATATTAAATATTAAAACATATGTTATAAATAGAGCAAATACAGTTTTTTTTTTGATAAATTATTTTCTATTCATAACGCAAATCAATTGTGTATTTATTGGTTGTTTGGTGGAGATTTGGGTTTCTCGTGGATGCATGAAAAAAATACACGAGATAGAATTCTTGGTTGTATAACAGCTACATACATAGTTTTTTTTATGATTGCCCGCAGACGACCATACGGCCCACCTGATGGTGAGTGGTTACGGTCGCCCATAAACTTCAGCAATACCAGGGGTAGAGGCAAGCCGCTGCCTACCCTTAAGTACTCTCCAGAAGCTATCTCATAGCGCTCGGGAAACACCGTGGAGGGGAGCTCACACCAAAGCCGGATGGTACGTCGCAAAAAAATCGCTGGAAACGCACTGTGGATGAACGCAGTGGCTCCAGATAGTTTGATGAACTTCACTCCGGTGCGGTGGCAGGCGGTGTGATGTTAAAAAAGAGATCATCATGATATCATCTCAAAAATTTCTCAGAGCACTCCCCATGGAACATACGGTACAAAATACAGAGGGAACCGAAGTTCGTCCGCAGACCCAGAGGTTCCAAACGATCTCTGAGAATGGGATTAGATTAATTAAAACGTACAATTCAATGGCGACGTTTTTTCTATCTGAATTTTAAATGTATGTAGTTTTTATTGCTCCGATTATATTTGTCGTAAATTATGTTTCGACACGTATCGTATCTGAGATCATTTATTTTGTTAACGCTCGACTTTTAATTATTAAGACGGATAACTACCGTTTACGCAATACGTTATTTCTAATGTAACGTTTTAATTCCTTATTACTCATATGTAGTTTGCTCTTAACCTATATTCAAATTCCTTGTTACGTTCGGTCTAATTAACATTCTATTCTATGTTTAATGAATTTTATGATTGGATAACATATCCGAAACAGTTTTTAATGTGGAAGTCTTTTTTTAAAACATTTTAAGACAAATTCAATTTTAAACAATATTTAGGACCTTATGTCAAATTTTAAATCTTTATCTATAAAAACGAATTGCTGTTCGTTAGTCTCGCTAAAACTCGAGAACGGCTTGACCGGTTTGGCTAATTTTGGTCTTGAATTATTCGTGGAAGTCCAGGGAAGGTTTAAAAGGTGAGAAAATGTAAAAATCTCGGAATTATATAAAAACAAACAATTTTATTTTTCCTTTGATGTGTCCCCTTGGTGTGTCTTTTATTTATCGATTGAGGCACTACAAATTCTGCCGGGTCAGCTAGTTAAACGATAAAACATTAATTTTTCGACGACGGTCAAAGAAATACTTTTGAATTTATGCATCTTCCCCTGCTTGCTGTATCAAGAACTCATGTAGAACTCTGGTGATCTAGATTCTACAAACTGTGTGAAAGCATTTTGTATTGCATCCTGGGAAGAAAACTTTTTATCACATAATAAATTGTCCAAATCACGAAAAAAATGGTAATCCGTTGGAGCAAGGTCTGGCGAATACGGAGGGTGACGAATTGTTTCTAATTGCAGTTCCTGTAGAGTTAAAACGGTTTCTCGTGCTGTATGAGGTCGCATGTCTCGCGTTATCATGGAGCAATAATGGAAAAAATCGATTCATGAGTCGGGGCTGTTTCACTGCAAGCTTTGCTATCATTGTTCGGGGTTCGGTACAGTAGACATCTGCCGTTATTGCTTGACCAGATCGGAGAAAGCTATAGTGAATAACACAATGCTGAGACCACCAAACAGTTACCATCACCTTTTATTGGTAAGCTTTGCTTTAGGACAAAGTTGCGGCGTTTGAATTGGGGTCAGCCATTGCATTTTTCGCTTACGGTTATCATAAAGAATCCACTTTTCACCACATGTCACAATTCGATCCAATATTCCTTCATTTCTGTATCGATTCAACAAGCAAACACAAGTTTCAACACACGTTTCTTTCTGCAGATCAGCCAAATCATGAGGAACCCATTTTGAATATTTTTATGTTAATGATTTGATGCAAATAAGTCAATATTGTTGGTAAGGTAACGTTAAGCCGTGCCGCTAATTCCTGGGTAGTTTGGCTCCGATCGGCTTCCACGATCTCTTTCAATTCATTTTTATTCACATGTGTGGGCGGTTTTCCACGTGATTCGTTCTTCAAATCAAAAGTTCCATCACGAAAACGTTTAAATCGCACGGTGCGTTCATTAGCAGTCCCCTCTCCAAACGCAACATTGATATTGCGAGCTGTTTCTGAACGTTAGTTCCGTGTCGGAACTCTTATTAAAAAATCACTCGAATTTTCGAAGTATCCATCTTTCTTGTCTAAGCTGAATAAAATAAACAACTGAAACTCGATAATCAAATGTTACACATTTTTTAAAAGCAGAACCTCATAGGTACCAATTGAAAAAAGTTTCACTCAAAAATCTCAAACCGTGTAGGTTCTATGTCAATTCGAAGTACCTATTACAATAAAACGGCAATTTCATACTTTAAGCCCTATTATATTACATTAAATTAATTTTACATATCAGAAAATAGTTCGATCATTCCTAATCATTCAACTATGAACTAAATGTATTTGTCTTGTCGGCGTAACTCGCACTATATTTATGTACTTTGAAAGGTTTTTAAGCCGGTTACACTAGCTGCGATAGGCAATAGCGAAGATGTTTACTGGTGGTAGGACCTCTTGTGAGTCCGCACGGGTAGGTACCACCGCCCTGCTTATTTCTGCCGTGAAGCAGTAATGCGTTTCGGTTTGAAGGGTGGGGTAGCCGTTGTAACTATACTGAGATTTTAGAACTTGTATCTCAAGGTGGGTGGCGCGTCTACGTTGTAGATGTCTATGGGCTCCAGTAACCACTTAACATCAGGTGGGCTGTGAGCTCGTCCACCCATCTACGCAATAAAAAAAAAAAAAAAAAAAAAAAAAAAAAAAAAAAAAAAAAAAAAAAAAAAAAAAAAAAAAAAAAAAAAAGTTGACAAAATTGATAACCATACTCATATAACGAAATATTACCGAAAATAATCCAACATATATTTTTTTTATTGTTTAGATGGTTGGACGAGCTCACAGCCCACCTGGTGTTAAGTGGTTACTGGAGCCCATAGACATCCACAACGTAAATGCGCCACCCACCTTGAGATGTAAGTTCTAAGGTCTCAGTATAGTTACAACGGCTGTAAGGCCCACCCTTCAAACCGAAACGCATAACTGCTTCACGGCAGAAATTGTTTTCACGATTTCCTAATATTTTGAGTTGCATCAGAAAATCTGAGCTAAACTAATATAAACAATATAACAGTCTTTCTCCGATGACTACCAAAACTACAAGTGCTTAATATTGTGTTATCTCCTGCGGACTTATGAAATAACGCTTTTTTTTGTATCGCTATCTGGTGCGTTCTTAAATTTGAATAGGTTAAAAAATAAAAATAAAAAAAGCGTCAATTCGAATTAAGTAAGCTTGGACGCAATTCATGTTACATTTTAAGTGCTAATTAATGACTATACAATACAAAATTATAAAAAATTGTGTTTAAAATAAAATAAATCTAAAAACCTACATTATTTAAATTGAATTTTAAATATTATATTGTATAATCTCATTTCGTTGTGTGCCATCAATCAGAAAATACTGTCATATTAGCATAAAAACCTTGTAAAAAAACTCGGTTTTCGTCATTAGCAATTCGAAAATGATTCGCCAGCGACAATATGTGCATTTTGTGCAAATATCACGATATCCGCAATAGGTTTTTTTCCACGGTCGATCGTCATATATCATTTATCAATACAAGAGTAGAGAACTTTGACTATGACGCAATTTAAGAGGTATATCAATGTCGCATTATAATTAATGTGACATACAACTGTCATTATTTAAAGAAATAAATAAGAAAAACGTGTTCCTGTCGTGCATATTTTTGCGTAATTTTAACATCTCCGCATAAGATTAAATAAACATCATCAAATTACAGTTTTTGTTATAGTTTTATTAATCAATTATTCGTAAAGTATTGTAGCTGACATACGTCATTGTTGGAAACAGCAACGCTATGTTGGATGTGTTTGCCTATACTTAATACTTATACTTATTACTTATTACTTATATATAATAATAATATTATAAAGAGGAAAGATTTGTTTGTTTGATTGTATTGAATAGGATCCGAAACCACTGAACCGATTTGAAAAATTCTTTCACTGTTTGGAAGCTACACTATTCCCGACTGACATAGGCTGCGAAAACTATTGATGATATAATAAAATCATGTACTACGACTTTATAGAACACATTATTATTTACAAAAAGTGTCGCGACAGCATATGTCTAACTATTATAGTTGTGCCGCAATAAGTGTTCTTTTCGTCAACGTCAAACATCGTTGAAATTTTTGTTACAGACCCGAGCGGAGCCGGAGCGGGCCGCTAGTCATTTATAATTTCATAGTCAGTTGTAAATATCATATCGGAAAATTGGTGGGTTTACGACGTAAGAATTTTTGGTGTGCAATAATTTGGGGTATGGCAGCGGGATCGCGTGCTCTCAGAAAATACGAATAGTGTGCGATCAAACTGAACCCAGTAATCCGAAACATTTTATATTTCCGCGATAGGCAACCCCGTAAACGCTTTGCGTTCGCGCGACTCATTTCACTAAATCCAATACATTTTTTATTCATGAAACGATTGACGTTTGTATGTTAATTCACAGCGTAGGCCCCCGACCGAAGGATGAAATATTGAATTATTGCCCCAAGTCGGGGATATATCGGCGGGGTCTGTTTGATATTAATCCGTTGGCCGCCCGGGCTCTGGCAGGAATTCAAATAAATCGGCTCTGTGACAAACAAGACGTATAAATCAATCAGGGCAAGGTGGCGTGCAACCTCTATTGCATTCGCCCCACGAACGTGCCATATCAAAAAGCTAAACTAATTTGTATCGACAAATTTATGGGCAAGCTTAAAACTAAGTTAATAACTCGCCAAGATTCGCTAACAGCTTTGATTTATTTCCTACCTTCAATTTCCAATTCACATTTCGGTAGCAACTGATAACTCTGCCGCGAAAGAAACCACGCGGACGCGTAATAGGTTCCGTTCGTTTAGTGGAATTCAACTTCAATATATAATTGCATTTTATGTTGTCATTAAGATGATAAACAATAATCGCAGTTATGTTCACGTGCATGAGCATGTGATTTTATCACGCTTTATTATAATCAGCTCTTGTAGAGTCACACTAACATATATGTTAGCAATACAATGTTTGCCTTGGACCTGACATATAACAAATAAAACGAATAAAACTTTTCCAGTTCCGAAGTCAATTTAGGCATATATCGTTTAAATAACCGATATCAAGGCCAGTTGTCATCCAGCCAGCAGTAACGGCTCCTACAATATTAAACCATTACATTAGGAATCGGGACACATCATTGCACTGAACAGTATACATTACTCGTCAGGTTTTATTTCGGTTGCCTCCGTGCAATAGACGCCGCAATGTATATAAATCAGGGAATAATGTGTTAAATGATAACAGAAATCACTGTGGAACTATTATCGGCCGACGTCACCCGTTGCCAAGACTGATAAGATACGAAGGAGTATTTATTTCGACTTAGTTGAAAGGTTGAAATCCAATATTTTATATCAACGCGAGACGTGTTTTATTACATTTCTTTTTTCTGTGAAGAAAAATATTATCAGAGCATACGATTTTAAAAACTTGTTTTTGAAGTTATTATTTGATTTGCTGCGTAAAACGGAATTCCAGAGTCAACTTTAAAAGGATGCAGTCCTCAGTTCACACGATAAAAATAATGCACTTCATGCTTTAGTAACGCTACACTTGGGATCGAGTTCGTGGAACGCAATCATTCTTACTACACAAACTATATCTCTTACACGTGTTGTTTTATTCATAACATACACATACATACGTATCCCATTCAGGCATATTCCGCATAATGTACGATAAAGTTAAGCTTACATTAAATCTAATTGTAAACACGTGCATTTATTCCGCAAAATGTTCCACATGACAATACTTTGTTAATTAACATCGGGCTGGGTGGGCGCTATTGAGGCAGTACATGCGATTTTTAAAATTGGAACGCAAAGATATTGGATGATACGTAACGATAAAAAGAAAAAACCATTAATTGTCCATCAGTAGTGCAATAAAATGAGATGATAGAATGATTTGTTTTAATGTTTTCCAAGAGAAAACCAGAGCTAAAGCATTAAATACAGCACAGAATTTAGTTTAATATTGATACTATTAACAACTCTTACTCCTTTTATTATAAACATCATATATTTTATTTCCAGATTACAATTTTATTTTTATTGCTTAGATGGGTGAACGAGCTCACAACCTACCCGGTGTTAAGTGGTTACTGGAGCCCATAGACATCTACAATGTAAATGCGCCACCCACCTTGAGATATAAGTTCTAAGGTCTCAGTATAGTTACAAAGGCTGCCCCGCCCTTCAAACCGAAAGGCATTACTGCTTCACGGCAGAAATAGGCGGAGTGGTGGTACCTACGTACGGACTCACAAGAGGTCCTACCGCCAGTAAAAAGACTTTTAGGTCGTTGTTAGTACCGATAGTACAATAGTATGTGTAATATATAAAAATACTATTCAGCACTATGCCTACTTTTGGTAGACAACGGCTTGGCTCTGCCCCCCGCATTGCCGACGTCCATGGGCGACAGTAACAACCATCAGGTGAGCCGTATGCTCGTCTGCCTACAAGGGCAATAAAAAAAAGGAAACCTATAACCAGTATTCGCAAGCTGCTTACTGTACCATACTTCATCTTCACTCTACTACTACTTTAGTATCCAGTACATGTGAGGCCATCAGCGTAAAAGTGGCATAAGCTTACCATAGTTAGTATGGAGGAAATTAGGTTTGAATTTTCATGAATTTGAATTTGAATAGGCAAAAAAACAATACGCCCAATAATAATGTTTACAAAGCTGTCTGTTATCTATGGGTGAAACTATGGATAGGCCGGTTTTGCATCGAAATTTATTATATTTTAAATAAATTCCAATATACGTCATATAAGCTTTTTTTTTTGGGTTAGGCCACTTTTGCGCTGATGGCCTCATATATCTTACTCAGTTTTTAGCTTAGATACATATACGTATTAACAAAAAAACATCAGGAGGGATCATTGGGGTAACAAACAGATTTGTTCGCTTTTATTTATTTATTGCGTAGATGGATGTACAAGCTCACGGCTTACCTCGTTTTAAGTGGTTATCGGAGACCATAGACATCCCAATGTGAATACTGTCTCTCTCTCTCTCTCTCTCTCTCTTTTGAGAAATGAATCAAGGTTTCATTTAAATCATCTATTCACCCGTGCGGGCCTGCAATAGGCAAGGCACTATAACAAGTAATTGCATTTGATTTTTAATCATACTTTCATATTAGAAGTCGTTTGTGAATATTCTTAAATTAATTCTAAAGATTTCATTTTAATGTTATAATTATTTCGTCGTTCTATTTATAAACACGTTTAAATAAGATAATTAATATACATAAATCTGTATGAGTAAATCGGTATGGACACTTCGTTTAAAAATAACAATATTTTCCAATTAGACGTATTACGCATTAATGTTATCTAGGTAATTAAAATTCGAAAAATAAGATGATAAAATGATTCAGTTACATTGTAAGATGAAGTAAACAAGACGTCGATTCTAAGGAAATGTTAATGATAATGAAACGTAATTTTTGTCTTCGTCTGTGCTTTTATTTACGCAGTTTTTACTATGTACATATTATGTTAATCAGTTCTGCAGTCGCCATTACATGTGGCATTGTTAATGACATGGTCCAACAAAACGTGTAACGTCAATAATAATACTCGTAATAGTTGTTAACATGAGACAATTATTTTGATTGTTAGTTTTTTATGTGTCATTCGACATCAAATTCAATCAAAAACTTTGAATCCCTTTTTACGAAAATTGCGCGGACAGAGGAATATGAAATTTTCCACACTTATAGAGAATATAGAGAAGAAGTGCACAACGCTAATATTTTTTTAAAATAATGCATAAAAGATACATTAAATCAATAAAGAAAACATTACGCACTACATACCATGTATTTGACGCATACACGCATGCATACTATTTATTGTCAAACTTTTGTTCTTGGCGTCTGTTGTCAAATTGAGAATAGATTAAATATTGTTTGTCTTTGTTAATATTTTTATAGTGTAGTCTTGGCGAAATTTGTGATTATAGAAGTATAAAATACAATCATATTAGTGTACAAACATACAATTCCAATTAATTATAGTCGAATTTCGACTACAGCGGGACCTCTAGTATTGGTAAATACGTAACAATTTGTTTTTAAAACGTTTAAAAAAACAAATTCTAGTTTTAAATATTTTTTTTGTTGCCCTTGTAGGCAGACGAGCATACGGCCCACCTGATGGTGAGTGGTTACCGTCGCCCATGGACTTCAGCAATGCCAGGGGCAGGGCCAGGCCGCTGCCTACCGCTTAATGCTCTCCACAAGCCTCGTTTGAAGAAGGACATGTCATAGCGCTCGGGAAACACAATAACAATAGCAACAAATTCATAAAATGAAAATGAATATAGTATTAATAATTGCATTAAATTTTGTTTTGTCTGGCCGCGTAATAACCGAAGTAGGTACGTGACATAAGAAAATGTTTATTAATTTTATATTCATAAATTAGACATCAAAACACTGACTCATTGAACACGGTGAAATCATTAGTATTACATGTTTATTATGTAAAACTAATAGTTGATTAGTTTATATAGGCTTAGATGGATAGCGAACTCAGTCTATTTGAAGCTGGTTACAAGAAGTGTGACTCTCTCTATCTCTCTCTCTTTTCACGAGCTATTGAACTAGCGCGGGGCATAAGTAAATGGCGACTCAGAAAATTTTTGGTCATGATCCTCATCAGTGAAAGAATGACTAAGAAGAAGATGATGAACTACAGGATAAAAGTTAATTAAAAGACAGGCTTTGTATTTTTAAACTTATTATTTTTAGAGATAGTGTTTACAATAGCTCATGGATTTCATTAATGGTCAGGATACAGCCAAACACCGCTGACGCTGACGAGCTCTTCCAGAACACTAAAACCTGGTTATAGCTACTTTCTCGGACATCCTTTCGTAATGGTAGAGTATTTTCTATTCATTTTCGTATTCATTTTCTTTGATTTTCGCGAAATTAAGCCATAACCTTAGTTTTAAGTAGACAATGGTAGCATTTTTTCTCAAGTAGAGAGGGAATCCGGGGTGCGATTTTATTACATACGTGAAATCAAAAGTTGTCACGTTTAAATAACTCCTTCCGCGATAAGCACAGAAAGAAGAAGAAGCAACAAGGAGGTGGGGGTGGTAATTTCGCGGCCGAAGATATTTTTGCGGCAATATCAAACACATGAGGAAACATAAACTTTCCATGTAATCAATTTAGATCTATGATCGTTTGCGTGCAGTCATATGAGACATTATCGTTTTTGTAACGACATGAATACATAAACCAGTGTCTTAGGTCCGTTTTAATTAATTTATCTTCATTTCTAATCCATTTTTTTCTTTCCTTTTTTTCTTTACCTAATCTTTAGTAGCCTAAGGAGCTATTCCAACTTTACGCATACATACTTATGGGTGAACCTAAGAGCTCAACCTGAGACAATTGCTAACACTAGCCCTAGCAAGAGCAGTGCTTTGCTGAATCTACTACCGGATGGAAGCCGCGACCCACTGAGAAGATCCGGCGAGAAACTCAGTAGTTTAGTAATCCAAATAATCTAGATATTCTTATAAAATGTACCTTATATTATATTACGTAGATATTTGTGACAGTTACGTGCAGAAATGCGTCTAATTTATTGAAATTTCGTTGATTTTAGCAGATACAATGAAAATACACATTTATCCGCGCGTAGTATGAATGAGCGTCATATGGTTTTGTTATGGGCCTCTCACATACCGCTGTGCAAATATAACATTCAGAGTTATCTAAGTACATTTGCAAGATGGCGACCGTGTAAATCAATGTAACCTCAATTACATATTAAGAAAGGTCTCTATTGGAAGTTTCCGCTTAATTTGCATGAGATAGGCACGATTATAGGCTTGAATATGCATTCAACGATTGCAAATAATTGCATTTTGTATTTGGCATCATGCATTTTTATATATCGGTAACATTACTGGTGACCTTTCTAAGACCTGTTGTGAGTCCGCACGAGTAGGTACCACCGTCCTGCCTATTTCTGCCGTGAAGCAGTCATGCGTTTCGGTTTGAAGGGTGGGGCAGCCGTTGTAACTATACTGAGACCTTAGAACTCATATCTCATATCATATGTGGGTAGCGGAATTTACGTTGTTGTCTATGGGCTCTAGTAACCACTTAACATCAGGTGGGCTGTGAGTTCGTCGACCCATTTATACAATAAATAAAAAAACATTTACAATGGCGCTGTAAATTTCATGATCTTACCCTTGTCTGCGATTTTGTGTGTGTTTTCTCTAAAATTACCACCCCAATAATTTATAAGCACTATATAATTAATCGCTTACCATGATAGAATATCTAATATTTATAACATAGATAATTTCATTACATAAATAACCAAATATTTGATCGGAATTTTGTTGACAGATTTAAAAAGTAGTCACCAAAACCTGTTCAATAATATCGCGAGTATATGCACATCTTATTTGTTCAAGATAAAGTCCCGACTGTCTATATCATAGTTCTTAATTATGTACATTTTACGCACTGTAAGGATGTTAAAGTCCGATCGTCTTCAAAAGGACTCGCGAAATATTTCGCGTAGTTGTCCTAACGGTTTTCGTAACGGTAGTGGTCATTTGCTATTCATCTGAACCCGCCGCGACATCGATACGGCGAATACGAATTTTCATTCCAAAACCCACGTATGAACGAATCTATTCTCATATCCGGCTCCACGAATAGATTTGTAGGTAGTCAGATCGCACCTAATTATTACTTCAGTCAATAGCTTCTACCTGAAAAGCAATCAATCTATATAAAACATTCGAAACTATCAGGTGCATTGAAGACGATGTGGAACATTCACGGCATGCGTTATCTTCTTCTATATATATAAAGATGAATTGCTGTTCGTTGGTCTCGCTAAAACTCGAGAACGGCTGAACTGATTTGGCTAATTTTGGTCTTAAATTATTCGCGGAAGTCCAGAGAAGGTTCAAAAGGTAGATAAATATGAAAATACTCGGAATTAAATAAAAAGAACAATTTTGTTTTTCCTTTGATTTGTCCTCCGTCGGACGGATTCCTTTTGTTTGTTTTAAGTTTATTTTATACAAAAGCTTAGGTCTTTTATTTATCGATTGAGGCACTACGAAGTCTGCTGGCTGAGCTAGTTAGTTAATAATAATTGTACCGTTTAAATAAGTTTCTTATTAAATTTATTTTATACTTCCTCTGCCTATTCTCAAGCCAAGCGAAAGTGTTTGACGACAGAAGGTTGTCATTATAATGATCAGGTTGGTCGTGACTTCTTTAGCAAGATCATGACTTGCATTTCTAATCTCCTACGGTCGCATTATGAATTTGAAAAGAACGTTATTCGCTGACCACCCTGAAGTTTTAAAAAGTATTGTTTTTTTATTGCGTTGTTGATGGACTTAACCAATGCCAGGGGCAAAACTAAACCGCTGCATACCGCTGGAGATTCTTCTCAAGCCTCGTCGGTAGAAAGACGGAAACGTGGTGGTAGCGTCCAGAAAACATCATAGAGGTAAATTAATTGCATAGCCGGATGGTAGCACAATGTAGATGAAAGCAGTGGTTCTAGGTCTAGTATCGAGGCTCCTATGTCCACCGATGCGACGGTAAAAACAATAGGACATGATGAGTGCACTGAATTCCTCAGTACATTTTAAATTTTGTGTTTTAGATACATTTTTCCGTGCTTAAGAAATTAAACCATTCTTGATTTTTACTATTTTAGACGCCACAAGAAAACCAATTTCCTTAGTCAAAATGGTAATAAGCTATAAAATATGGACAGAAAATAAAATTCATTTCCTAAGCTAGATATACAATGAGAAAATGCCAATACTTAGTCGAAGCTTTTAGAATCCAAAATAAGTTAAGATATACTTATCGCTTTAGTAAGTTCAGTCTCGGCGAGCAGCAATGTATTACTGTTTGCAGATATTAGAGCATTGAACCCTTGCATCACTACAGTTACATACATTTTTTTTTATTGCTTAGATGGGTGGACGAGCTCACAGCCCACCTGGTGTTAAGTGGTTACTGGAGCCCATAGACATCTACAACGTAGACGCGCCACCCACCTTGAGATACAAGTTCTAAAGTCTCATTATAGTTACAACGGCTGCCCCACCCTACAAACCGAAACGCATTACTGCTTCACGGCAGAAATAGGCAGGGCGGTGGTACCTACCTGCGCAAACTCACAAGTGGTCCTACCACCAGTAAGAACATACACATTACATACATACATACACATTACATACATACATACACATTACTTCCGCTTACTAGTTTTATATTCGTTATATACTTACGCTGAATTCAATATTATTCTACATCCTGCTGAAATATTCATTTTTCGTTTTGTTACGTATACATTAAATCGCATTTATAATCTGAATCCTGATCAAATCTACCCGTCTTAAGCGCATTCTCAAATACTTTCGACAGATTGGTAAAAAATATGGTTATATTTTTTGTAAATAATACCTTTTAATTAAAGTAAATTGATAACACAAGATGACGAGGTAACAATGTGAGTAGGTACGTGAGAAATCCCACCACATTGGGCTTTTCACACGACACCAAGTATACAGGAACAGTGAGGAAGATTATTTGAGACAGGCTTTTGGAAGGTGGCAACATCACTACTACATACCCGATCCTGTAGACCGAATGGTAAACAGTCGACGTCGCCCAAAGCACGTCATTACGGATCCTCCCGATCCATTAACGGTGCTTTTAGGCACCACAAGCACCGGTCACCGTCCTCGTCGAACCCGTCGCGGCGTCGCTTGCGACGAAGGGCTCGACGAGCGAATTAACCCCACACAGCCCACTGAGTTTCTCGCCGGATCTTCTCAGTGGGTCGCGCTTCCGATCCGGTGGTAGATTCTGCGAAGCACTGCTCTTGCTAGGGTCAGTGTTAGCAACTCTCCGGTTTGAGCCCCGTGAGCTCACCTACACACGTTAGGGTGAAGCTGAAATAGCCTCTCAAGGCTATCAGCATAGGTAGGAAAAAAAAAAGGCAACATCACGACCTTCAGATATTATAACTGCGACAGGTAATGTAAATCAAACAGTCAAAGTACGAGTAGCGAAATCTACTTGAAGGAAAGGAATGGTGTTATGCAATATGTCTATTACATAAATTTTATTAAACGCGTTGTACTTGTTTCGCTTTCATTGATTTCGTTAATGTCTACTTTCATTTCAATGTTATATATAACGAAATTTATTTATTTTTATCGATTGAATTAAGTTACTTGGTAAACTAGTCTTGTGAATAGTAACTAGTAAGTGTTGTCGGCAGTAAAATTTTGATGATTTTTTGTTAATATTTATGGTGTTGTTTTGAATATTTTTTTTCTCAAAAGTGCTTATTTGTAAAATGACATTGGAATGATGATGTATTATAATAAGTGTCATATTCTAATTAAATTCTATGTTTAATTTTACTATCCATCGCTTTAGCTTTTGGGCGTAAATACTTTTGTCTTGTTTGATTTATATCTCAAAATCAAATGCGAACCTTTTAAATGTAAATAATACGTAATCCATTTAAACAAAATATCTTTTGCATTATTGAATAGAAAACTACTTTAGTTGAACTGAATTTAGTGAAAATATGTCAGTAATTTACAATTCATTCACCTTAGCGAGTGTCGCGCTGTATGTCTCTTTCACTCGCGTTCGTTGGTTGCGTGCAAGACTGTGACGCATAGCTTAAACAATTTGCTAATTAAATGTGCTCACTATGACGCCTGTTTATGATTATGATTTTCGACTTTATTGCGCACGAGTTAATTGTTGTAATAGCTTGAACGCGCGTGCCGCTTGAATGGGCATTGTATATGCAAACATTAATCAATGCCATGGGTACGACCGCGAAGGTCACCAACGTTATAGAATTCTACGCGAATTTTCAACTGATTAACAATCTCAATGGCCAATTTCGGAAAATGACTGTAATGAAATTTAATAGATATCAAGAAGATACATGTATAAAATAAGACGGATGTAGATTCTCATAGAACATTTTTAGTGGATCGAAGGCGTGTCGACATCATGTGACTCCGACATTATATGGCCCGGGATTTACGCATACAGAAGTATCCATCGCTTTGTCAGTCCTATCATTTTTCGTGTGTAGCGTTTGCCTAAGCGCAATGGATTGGATAAACAACGATTAGTTACGTAACAAAATCATCAAGTGACCGAGTAATAGTGTTTTTATTATCATTTATTATATCGGTCGTGTCATACCCGATTGAGATAAGGTAGTGCTACTGCGTAGTTCGACAAAAATACGTATCGTTTCTACGAAACACAGTTTACAGACGTAAAAGCGATGTTAGGAAAATACAGGAAATATTGAATATATTAACAGAATGGGTTTACCATTCTTATGAAAACGTTTGAGATAGACACTAGCGAAAGGTGATGATGTACTTTTTGGCGGGATTGTGAAGAGTCATTTTGCTTGTCAATTAAGCCATTTTTCACGTGTAATTCTAAAGTAATAGCGGATCATTTTAGTTATAGTCAACCAGGCAGATTCGGTATCAGTTTACTGAAACTGTACAAGACCATTTTACTGACATTATACACTAATAATTTTTGAAGATTATTGCTTGGTTGAATTTAAAATTTAACACTGGCCTTCCAATAGTCATAAAGCAAAGAAATGTACAGTTCAGTCAGTAGTAGAAAAGAGTGATCTTGCACTTTTCGCTCGACGAGCTCACGGCCAACCTGGTTACTGGAGCCCATAGACATCAACAACGTAAATGGAGCCGCTCACCTTGTGACGTTACTTCTAAGTCTCAGTTTAACAGTACAACGGGTGTTCCTATCCTCAATTTGAAACGCATTACTGCTTCCCGGCAGAAATAAGCGGGGTGGTGGTTACTATCCGTGTTGACTCGCAAAACCAGTAAAAGCCCACATAGTCTAATTTTAAACTCGATCTATCAGTGTCTGACGACTTTGCAAAAAGACAATTTTTACAAGAAAAAAGGAACTAAACAGAGATTTCATAAGTTGATTTTCCTGTAATATACTTCCCAATTTTAGATATTCAAATCTAGTTAAATAGATTGATATTCTCTTCGAATCTCACACGAAGAAATAATTCAAGATTATTCAGTTTATTTATTCGAAGTATTCGTAAAGATCTTTTTAATCCTCTCTCTCTCTCTCTCTCTCTAAAGATCAGTTCGGAAACAGTAGAATGTTTATTTTATTTTATAACGATACGTTTTTTTTTTTAATTGGCGTCGAAACACGGATACGCTGATGGCGTGATCTCAAACAGTATGGATGTTTCACATTAAAATTTCTTACGGGTGAGTATTGTTGATATTTCACATTTTCGGTGGTAACATACGAAATAATTACATACTTTTATTAAATAAATAGATTATGCTTCTCTGAAAATGTCCAATGACCTTGTGTAACTGACCTTTAGTTTAAGATGGTACGTTGGCAATAGTTACAATCCAATTACAAATGCCATTAAAATAAAAGTAGATTACAATCTGATAAATAAAGACGGTACATTTGTAATTCTCACCAGCAATTTTGTTAGCGTCACGCTTAGGAATAATTCTTTTTACGATGGACCAAAGCCAATGATGATTCATTCAAAGGAATGCCCTTAAAATATTTTCCGAACGATTTTCAATGATTCCGATGAAAATAAACACATATGGTTTACAGAAATTTGCAAAGTAACAATAAATATTAGTACCTATGGGTATTTCATTTATTTATTTTTATTGCATGGGTGAAGTGAGTACTGGAATCCTGCAGTGTGAGTGCCGTAATCGACCTTGTTGTGTAAGACCTAAGTCTCAATTTTATAGTGCGACGGTCTTCCCACTCTTGGAACAGGAATGCATAAGGACTTCGCGGCAGAAATAATCAGAACAGTGGAACCTAGTCGTGCGAAGTTACAATACGCAATAACTTATCATCAGTAATTACGAAAATTAAATCTCCTCTCGGCTTTTAATTTTTATTACACGATTTTAATCCTTCATCATGAAGTCATTCGTGAACTTGTGATAAAAATGTTTCAATTCCATTATGGCTGTTAACTGGTATCCAATATGGCTTTTGTAAAGTTATTTTTGGAATAACTTTAAAACTTGAATTATTGTCAGAAAGAACCGATAATGTCATAACTGAAAGAACATTTTCATGCAATATAAATTTCTAAGTTACGTAAAATAGTGAAGAAACATTGATGTAGTAATGAAAATGTCTATGGCAATTTCTACCTTAGAACTTGTTCTTTTAAACAACTTGGTTCCTAGTTAAGCAATATCTCTAATCAATCTACTCAAAACAAACAGTTCTCAGCCAAAGCTGAATATAATTTCCATTATATTACAATTTAAATACCTATATATTGGCTTGTTAGTGTCCGCTAAATCAAGGACGACCAATAAAGTATATGTGTTAACTTAAAAATATCGTTTGATCAAAGTGAAAAAGCCGAAACGTCAACAGTGTTAAATAGAACATTTTATTTGTGGTAAATAGTGCGAAATCCAAATTGATATCACGACGAATAAAACCTTCTGTGGACGCGAAACTGTCGCGCAGTCGATGCGTCCGAAATTGGAAAATGAAAACAGATTACACAAGATTAATTAATTAGCGTCCGCGATCATATAGATCTGTTGACGCTCGCACACAAAAATGAGGGCAAATTCTCATTGATAAATAAAAGAAAAGCTTACCTTCCATCCTGCGGATGAATTGTTATCCCCTTTGTCTTTGAAATATGGCACATTCTGGACCATCCACTCGTATATCTGCGACAGTGTGAGTCTGTTGTCCTGTGCCGAGGTGATGGCTTGCGTTATGAGATCTGCGTACGAAAGATTGCCCCAGGCGTTGCGACGCGATGAATTTTTCTTCGCTGGTATTGGTGGGGCTCCTGCATTTAGAAACTTAATTAGAATTGAGAGTTATGTGTGTGAATTGAGAGAGAAAAACTTAGAAAAACTTATTTAAAACAAGGATCGCAATATCCCAAAAGTTTAGAACAACTTTCCTTATATATTTACATTAAGTCGGTTTCTTAAATTCAGTACTGAGCTTGGGTTACATTTCAAGTTTTAAAATTGAACGATAATCATCCTTAATGTTTTGATCAGTTTTTATCTGATTATTAATTAAAAAAAAAAAACTATAAGTATCAATCGCAAAATAAAATTTAAAACTTCGAAACAAAGCAACAAACCAAAGTCAAGGAAATCGAAGTTCAATGAACTTTTGTACTCACTAGGTACGATTACTACATACACTTACATAGTACATGCGTGTACGTGATTAAAATATTGCAAACGCGATTACTGAAGCGAATCTTTTTTGTGTGTGAACGATGCGTTGCAGAATAGTAATACCCCCATACAATCCTAATTGCGAATCTACCGCCATTTTATTGCAATAAATAGCAACTTAATAGCTAGAAAATAAAATACAAAAATACACAAATTAAGGAAAAAATAAATCAAAATAGTTTTTAAGAAGAAAAAAAAACTAGTAACACATTAAACTAAATGAATAAAACAGTTATTTTTGTTCATTTTCAAATGTTTCGAATTGTTTACACTGGGGATACTAATGAAATAACTATTAATTTACTTGTGTAATTTTGCTTATTTTATTATTTTTATCTTATTTTCTTATATTATTTTGTTAATCCCATTGATAATTTCCAGGATTAATTTTTTTTAAAGTCACTTTATTTTCTTTTAAAATTTAGGACACATACAAAAAAGCAGGAGATGTCTTAATTTGGGCGACGTAGAGGCTTATAAAATGCGCGTGCAGACTTTTCCACATAGCATTCATTGGTTACGTAATAAATGTATTGTTTATTTATAATTTTTGTACGGTCTCCGTGGCCGAGTTACATCCGTTACAGAAAGCGGTCAGGCTGGAATGTGGTTAAGGGTAGATCGGAAGCTGATGTGTTATGTGGGTCTCGTTTGAATTATATTATTGGTATTGGTAAAAAGATATTCATAAATGTTTTGAATGTTTCGAATACTACATAATGGGCGGTCACGGAAGATTTTTCCATCACTCTCGTCGAATTAAATAAAGTACTTAATGAAAATGAAATAATGTTTGTGATTGTCTATACGATTCGTGCAGTAATCATGATAGCGTTTCTCTAGTTAGTTGTACACTAACTTTAAAAAACTTCGGCCTTATTAGAAGAATAAATTATAATTAATGCAGATTATACCAGTATTCTTTTAAATAGTAAAAAGTACAATTTCAAGTATTATAATATAATTTAAGTAACAGTTGGCTATGGTAGACGACGTAATGGCCAATTTAGAACAAATAGTGTAGAAAATTGGCTGATATAGGATTAACCAGGCAATACCTGGTTGGATATGTATTTACTTGAAATACTAGTGTGGTATTAAGAAAATTTAACACAATGGGAAAGTTTTTTAGAGGCTGATTTTTTTGGTTTGATTTCTTTTTAATGTAGGTACGATCTGATTTTAATTTTATAAGTGAATGTTTAATTAAGCCACAAAAGACAACATAAGCATTTCGTCTCGTCTCTAGGTAAATGTACGAGGGCAAAATATTGTTAATAATTATATACTTCACTGAAACCTCAGATTTATTTCGCACTACTGAATGTATACAGAATATGTATGTGGCGATATCAATTTTTCCTTGTGTATTTAGTTCTACGCTTCTAACTTTGTTGTTTATAGTGCTCCAATTGTCACGGACGTTAATTCGATGTCGTGTGTCAGAATTAAATTAAATTTATACGAGTATATATATATCCAAAAGGATAATTATTGAAGTCTGAACTACTTGTTGGGTTATTGTACACCGCGTACCGATTAAAACTGGAATAGCTATCTATACAGCTTCTAAAAGTTATTTTATGTAAACATAGCCTCCGGCAAATTTGTCTGATCAGCCTATTTTAATATCGAACCAACCTCATTTTCGAAAATAAACGTAAGAATATATCGTTGGCATTATGAAAAAATGTACCCAAGAACTGTTTTTGTTACAGTATAAATTTTAATAATTTATTTTCGTTTTTTCTCAGAAATTCATTTAAATAAGAACTCACAAACACAACTATGTACCTAGTTGTTTAATGTGATTCAGATTCAATTATATGTGAAGTGTTTTTCTGTTAGTCGAAAAAAAAAAATGATAATTAACTAAACTAATAGAAAACGTACATTTTTTGTATCGATTCTAAATAATTATGTGTATTGGTTCTTGGTTTATTCACTATAAGACCCATTTTGATTTTTCGTTATATCTTAACGATGTTAATTAATTAATGAAATAGTATTTTAGACATTTAACCATACATTTCACAAATAATTATTTACTCTGGTCACATCACACATTTAATAAATTTCAGTGAAAATGCATTGGAGTTGAATGAATTTTGGCAATTTTTGTTCACGGCATTGTATTTTCATCCTGTTAGCACTTCAAAACCTATTTCAAAGATCTGACATGCACAATGTTTACGAAGAAAAAAATTACGTTGCCGTAAATGTTCTCAGGTTTGTACAGATTAATAGATGGAGAAATAATTTATAGAACAACCATCAGAAACAACACGAGAACATGTTTTCAAAAGAATATGAATTCTAAGAAGAGAATGTTTACAGGAAGGTTTGCTACGAAAAGTAAGCTTTCAGTGGGTAGTCATATAAAAGAAAAACTGTAGAAACTTAAGCTTTATTCGTTGTCACAATATTTTTATTGTGTATTATTTCCTCGTCTTTTTATATTAGCAATGGGCGATTTTTTCGTGTGGCAAATAAAGGCCGCAGATTTTTTGTTCGTGTTTAATAATAATTTAATATTTTCTTTATCGTAAACAAGTTTATGTAAGAATGTATGATCATTGATGGGTCATACAAATAAGTCGAGTGAACTAGTTACTTGCGTTGACCCAAATAATCAAGCGATTCGCGACCATATCGTTTCATTGGCGGTATGATAGATATTTACCAGATAGATTCTGGTTGGAATTCTTCTTAGAGCCGGCTTCGTCTACCTGCTCGACGTAGTTGTCTGGCCTTGGAAGCGGCCACGTGTTGGATCGCGCGCGCGTCTGTGGCTCGAAGCCAACCTCAGCCAGTTCACCTAATGGTTCCAACTCTGCCATTGTTCCCTCTAGTTCTGACAGCCCCGTCTGAGATGACCAAGGGCTCTGGTAACCGCCGCCTCCCTGAATTGACATTTCGCCGACTCTCTACAACAGTGGAAAATTTTCGATAGGTGTACCGGTTCGAGCGCTCACAGGCGCGTGCCGATATCGGCCGTTAGCATCTCAACGCAATCACTTTTCTGATTTTGTAAGCGATTTCTTTCTATTTCCAGAATCGTCGGACACAGGCCGCGATCCGCAGAGGTTATCTATCTTCTCCTTATCGGCTCTGTTATTCGAAGCCAATAACATGTGGCGTCTCACTAACGTTCATTAACAGCGTTGTACGCAGAGAGTATCGGCCGTCGGACCGTTCCCGAGAGGCGATTTTCGCTAAATATAAGCGCGGACGAGGCGGGGGCGGGGCGCACACCACGTGAGTGACTACGCGCCGATTTTCCAATTCATCACTGGTGGGCTAGAGGCGCGATAACCTTGTAACGTGGCTCAAATCGGCCCGAAACTCTGAATATCGTATCGCCCACGATCGCCACTAGCATCAATAGTCTCGAAGATTGTCGCTGCGCAAATTCGGCTGTCCTTCAGAGTTATAATAACACTTTGAAACTTTTCCGCACTGATAAGAGCTATCACTGGGTTCTTAACGCAGTTTCAGACGTTGCGTACGCAGTCCTGATACACTTTAAGAATATGAATACACATAAAAGTTAGTCAACAAAAATCCACGCGGTCGGCGACGGTATCAACTGCGTAATAAGCTTTAGTACAGTGCGCGCGACGCGGGAAAACGTTCTCGGCCGCGAACGGTCGCACGTACACTGAACTAAACCGCGACGCGAGGAACGCCGCTCGTGCAAATTCCACTCAGCGGGCGCCGTGCTGGCCGCGGAGAGGCGGAGGGCGGCGGAGGGCGCTACTGCTGATAGAGAGAAGTGGCGTCGTGTGACCGCACTCATGAACGCTTCACTCGCCTTCTATCCATTCTAAACGTGTCGGCGAACATTATTGTCTTATCACATCGTGTACAGACCCCTTATGGATGACCTTGTTCTCCACGCGTGTAATGCACTGACCAATGTGGAACGTATGTAATTTGTGATACCATCATCGCGGAACGCCGCGTTGCGAGTTACGACGCATATATTGTACATTCCATTCTACATTCGAACTCTTAAAACCTGACTACGTTTTCCGATAGATCCAACTCCGGGTGTGAAGTCAAATTATAATGAAACGTAAAATCACTTAACTGAAAATTCACTAAAGAAAATAAACGATCTCGTTCCCGATATTTTTTTTCATTTTCCCATGCATTTATCCACATGCCTATATATTATAAATTATTTATCATGTATGATTTTGACTGTGCTTGTATTTGAAACTGTAGATATTAACCACGTATTAGATCTTATATGTGTCTACCTTATTTTTTTCTTTAACCGGTGAAATTACCTTTTTTATTATCATTCTAGTCACAGGCACCTCATGGTAAGTGGTCACCGTCACGGACAACAACAATGCTAGGGGCCCAGGCAAGTATCTGCTTATGCTACTTCTTCTTCTTCGTCGCTTTCTTCATTGCTGAAGGTCGTGTTCCTGAAACTTGATCGTGGCCTGTCTCGTGAGCTGTTTCCATCTCGTCCGGTTCTCAGCTTCTCGAATGGCGGTTGCGACTGGCAGCCCAGTTAGGGCGGTTATTTGATCACACCAACGACTAGATAATCGGCCGTGGGGTCTCTTTCCTTCTACTTTGCCCGTCACAATCACTTTGTCCAAGTTATCTGACTGTCGGCGGGCAATATGACCGAAGTAGCTGAGGATCCTCTGGTAACAGATTGTTGAGAGCTTGACTCGGATGCGAAGCTGATCCAGGATAGATTTATTTGTCCTCTTGGCCGTCCACGGAATTCGGAGAATTCGTACTACAATACTACAACTACTACAGTACTACAATTAAAATATACAATATAGCCTATGGTACTACATTTAAAACGTTACAAAAAATTTTAAATGCACTAACAGCCTGGCCACGGGACATTCGCCGATACGAATATTCGCGCGGTGCGAACGGCGAAGCGTCTAGCGACTAAAATAAGAGCATAGAAATGTACCTAACAAGCCACGCGCACCGGCGACCGGCGAAGCGACCGGCGGAATGTACCGAGCGAATCGCGCGGGCGACTTACGATGCGGCGGGCGAGCAAAACAAATGCATGAATAAGGACGGCGCAAGCCACGGAGTCGAGCGGTAGTCGCGGCGAATAGTGCAGTGATTAAATGAGTTTAGTTGTTTTCGCCGCGAAAAATGAACGCCGAAATTTTTATATTTTATATTTTTTATTAATTTTTTTTTTTTGTTTTTAATCTCGTCGTGGCTGAACGGATAATACGTCCGGTGTTGAGCGATGCACCGGTAGTCGAATATCAGGCGGGTACCAATTTTTGTAATGAAATACGTACTCAACAAATTTTGATGTTCACGATTGATTTCCACGGTGAAGGAATAACATCGTGTAATAAAAATGAAACCCTCAAAATTATAATTTGCGTAATTACTGGGGGTAGGACCTCTTGTGAGTCCGCGCGGGTGGGTACCACCACCCTGCCTGTTTCTGCCGTGAAGTAGTAATGCGTTTCGGTTTGAAGGGTGGGGTAGCCAATGTAACTATACTTGAGACCTTAGAACTTATATCTCAAGGTGGGTGGCGCATTTACGTTGGCTTCAGTAACCACTTAACACAAGGTGGACTGTGAGCTCATCCACCCATCTAAGCAATAAAAAAATATATAGCTGAAATACTAGCTAGACCAGCTATTTGGAAGTCTAGCCACCCAAAGTATTTCTCGTACTTCTTGTGGAATTCTCCATCTATAGGTATACTCCGATTCTTATTCAAATTATGTACTTCACAATCTTTTCCAAATAATAGGTCCTGAACCAAAAAACTATTAATTTGTAAGCAATATCGAGATAATTTCGATATAGACATTTCGCTGTCGGACTTCCTTACTAGTCGCGGCGGCGAACGTGAGTACCCGTGGCCTGCAAACGGTGCTGCGCGAATGGTCGCCTCGTCCACCGCTTCGCTGTTCGCACCGCCGATCCCCGTGGCCAGGCCGTAAAACGTGCAAGAACCATCCTAAAAGATTTCATTAGGGCTCAGAATCCGTGAGCGAATCAGGAAGGACCCGTGCACAGAATAAGTGCGGATACTGAGCAGCTAATAAATATATCACTGACACGCGGACTACCAGGTGTAAATGTGGTATAGTTAATTGATTGCGCCGGTGAGTGCGGGCCCGACAATTAAAGTGTTCAAATGGACATTACAGAAGATTAACTGGGCCCACATGTTGAGTTCCTCGAGGGGCTGCGATGACCCCGTCCTTAATTTGGTAGGTCGTAATTGTAATTCGGTAATTTTAGGTACCTAACTTACCTTTAATATGAGTTGTTTTTAGTAAACTAGGTCAAGTGTAACAAAAATTAATATCTTTACTAGTGACATATCTGTATACCCGGTACAACGACATACTCAAACACAATTTATATTTTCCGGCTTCGCTTATTGGACTGTGCTGAAAAACATTTCTGATAAGGCATTGTACTATTTAATTTGTGGTGTATAATATTAGGGGTTAAAGTATAAATTTGCCGATTTGTACTGAAAAATTTAAATTGGTTTTTTTTCTTCTTCATTTAACATATTTATTTAATCAAAATATCTACCATTATTTTCTATACATTGCTGCCATCTAATAGGAAGGTTATTTATGCCTTTACGATATAATGCATGTGACTGTATGGTAATAGAGGGAGAAGAGGTCGACCGAAGAAGTCATGGATGGAATGTCTGAACAACGATATGAGAGAGAGAGAGGACTGAGTGTTGAAATGATGGCTGACAGAAGAGAGTGGAATAAAAAAATTTGCTATGCCGACCCCACCCAGTGAGATAAGATAGAAGCAAAGAAGAAGAAGAATCATTGGTAGTCTAAGGGTCTGTTACAACTACACACGGACCAGTAGATGAGTCCACCGCGTTTACCCTGGGAAGGTCTGCTAACACTAGTCCTAGCAACAGCAGTGCTTCGTTAAATCCATCACCGCATCGGAATCGCGACCAGCTGAGAAGGCCAGTAAGAAACGTAGTGGGTTGTGTCTATGGGATAGGTTGCACTTTGCACTCTTCGCACGTCTCATTCAACAACGTCAACGAGAACACTAACTTACTTGGGTCTTAAAATCACTTATAAAATAAAATGAATCGGGAGGATCCGACAGTATGTTGATAAGGCAAATTGAAGAAGCTGTTATATTATATTTACTGGTGGTAGGACCTCCTGAGTCCGCACGGGTAGGTACCACCGCCCCGCCTATTTCTGCCGTGAAGCAGTAATGCGTTTCGGTTTGAAGGGTGGGACAGCCGTTGTAACTATACTGAGACCTTAGAACTTATATCTCACGGTGTGTGGCGCATTTACGTTGTATATGTCTATGGGTTCCAGTAACCACTTAACACCAGGTGGGCTATGAGTTCGTACACACATCTAGGCAATAAAAAAAAAAGAATTGAATAACACGCTTCTAAAAATCACATATGACCATAATGGACACTTGATTGAAGATAAACCTCACATTTTTTTGATTACGCTAATTTACATTCCGAAATTCTCGGCACGTTTATCGGTTGCGATATTGTTATTGAAATCGTGTCGGATTCTAAAAGATCTAGAATAACAACAAGGAACTTATTCTCGTCAGTTCCTCGTTATTGAGAATCGTATTCAACTGCAAATTCAGGCCGTCAGCGTATTCTATCTCCTGCTACATTGAGAGCTCCATTAACGTCGTCGTTAAGTCGTCGTGGCTTAGAGGAGAAGACGTCCGGTGCATTCATGTTGAGCGATGCACCGATGTTCGAATCCCAGGCGAGTACCAATTTTTCTAATGAAATACGTACTCAACAAATGTTCTCGATTAACTTCCACGGTGAAAGAATAACATCGTGTAATAAAAATCAAACCAGCAAATTTTAATTTGCGTAATTACTGGTGGTAGGACCTCTTGTGAGTCCGCACGAGTAGGTACCACCGCCTAACCTATTTCTGCCGTGAAGCAGTAATGCGTTTCGGTTTGAAGGGTGGGGCAGCCGTTGTAACTATAGGTACTTGAGACCTTAGAACTTATATCTCAAGGTGGGTGGCGCATTCATTATACGTTTTAGATGTCTATGGGCTCCAGTAACCACTTAACACCAAGTGGGCTGTGAGCTCGTCCACCCATCTAAGCAATAAAAAAAAAAACGTAACTGGTGAACTTAGGGTCTTGGCAGTCTAAGGAGTCGGTCTTCCTACTTAGAGTCCTTTAAATCACGTCTAGAACTCACAAGATCCGCAGAGAAAACGACATAAATCTTGACCACTTGAAATCCAAGCCACAAACCCAAATAACTAAATCGAATCTACTGCAACCACGGAAGCGTGAACATTTGAATTTTCGTATAACAAATGGATACTTTTTGAGGAAAATGCTACGAATGGAACTTATTTTTCGTAAATACGCAGCGTGCATATTGTAATATTTCTTATGTCCAAAATCTCATCCCGTCCGTAATATTCGTGGCTGTTATGTGAACTTATGTGTCATACACTTCCGTCTGGTCCTCCCCATTGTCCATTTATGAGGAAGTCGGAAACCATTGGACATTTCCTACACTTCGCGTTATTATTTATCATGTACCATAACCGATCTTTTTCGACACCTCGCTCGACGTGACTTAATAAAAATACTTGTTTTTGATGTAGTTAGGATTTTATTCTTTATTTCTTCTGGTGTAGATACGAATTATTTGAGTGTTTATCTTGTGTTGATTGCTGTTCAATTCTTATTAAATTATGAACGTATATATATGGAAAAAGAAATTATAAGAGAGAATCATAGAAGAGGACTACTAAAAGTTGAAGATTGGGAATGGAGGAGGTCCGATACATACGACTAGTCTTGCTAATTTTATCAAACTATGGATTGATTCATCTGTGGCAGACGAATAGGTAGGATTGGCCGACTGGGAAGATCGGAACTTTTTGGTTAATTCACACTGGCACACGAGTTTTATTTTTAAAAGAAGAAAATATAACTGACAGATATAAAATTGACATAACGATGTTACGAATGCGTATGTAGTATTTTTTTGAAAGAATAAAAGATTTTGTTGTTAAACTAAATATCCAATAGATTTCGCCATTCCATCCCACATCTTTTTGGGGGTGTATAGGATATGGATTTTGTGTGTAAATGGGAATACGCCATAGAATAAATAACGTTGAGGATTTTTGAAATTATTGTACTCTTACGTGATCACAACCATCTATCGATTGAATGTTTGAAAAACTTTATCATTGAAGTATCTCGGAATATTAATTTAAACATTAAATCGGAATGCATTTTGACCTTTAGGAACGACTGCTTTAGCTTTTTATTTCTATTGCATAGAACAAGCTCACGGTTTAATTGGTTTTAAATGCTGCGAGCCCATACGATCACAACGTCAATGGCACCACCCATCTTGGGACAACATCTGTGCAATAAAGTTTATTATAAAGTCAATGATTATCTAGAAGATTGCACAAAGTGGGAATGAGTTGCTCGCTCCGGGCATTTCAATATTGCAATAATTGTTACGTTATAATACTCATTGTAAAAATTTATATTTCAAAAAAAAATCTAATATTAAAAAAAAAATACAATATGCCCGCTGAGTTTCTTGCCAGTTCTTCTCAGGACGGAGGCTAGTTTTTGTGAATTGGCGGTAGTTCTTTTTGACGTTCAACAAGTATGTATTTTCATTTATGTTGAATAATTTTTTTTGATTTGATTTGACAAGAGCTTTGAGACTCAGTTCTATAGTACAACGGCTGCCCGACCCATAAAACTGGAACGCATTGCTGCTTATAGGGGAGAAATAGGCAGGGCGATAGGACCTACCCGTGCGCGCTCACAAGATGTAAATTATATATTTATGGGCTCCGATAACCACTTAATACCAGGGTGGCAGTGAGCACCTACGTTTATCCTTTTAAGCAATAAAAAAAAATTGAGTACCTGTCCGATAAACATAATTCTAATTCCCTATTTGGTATGAAATTAATGTACCTGCTGGTAATACCTAGTACCAGAATATCCTGTCGAATCAGTTTAAAAACGAATTTATTTCAGAGAATTCTACGCATTCTGCGAAATTTCATGATATTAAAAACCACAGGTTAAATTATATTACACAGGATAAAATAAAGCACAATTTAATACATTGAACATAAAGAATTCAATTTCATATTCAATCAGCTTATATTTACGGCCTTATTGAAAAACCAAACCTTACTGAAATATCTACAAACACCAGAATCGCCTCTCTTTAAGTACAAATATGTCTTATGACAATTTTAACAGAGCAAATCTAATAACACAGAGCTTGAAAGGTTCTGCGTAATGAGTCCTTCACCGATTTCTTCTCTAGCACAGGGGACTAAATCAAAACTTTAAGTTAAGCTTAACACAATTAAACAATTTATTTTAAGAGCTACCTCCGTTTCTATATGTGTGTTCTATAAGCAAATGCACAAAAAGTTATGTACCATTTTCTACGCTGTTCGTCAACTGATTTCCTTTTTTATTTTATTTGGCAGCTAATGAAGAGCTTTACAGCTATAAATAAAAAAGACAGAATTAAATATTTTAGTGACAAAAAACGAAAGGAAAATGTTTAACATTAATTGAATGGTGTTGAGATTTTAGTAATTATGGCCGAATTTTAATCACTGTTTACAGATTTCAGATCACAGATTTCCAGATTTCCAAAATTCCCAACAATTTGTTGATCTTAGTACAAAAATATTAATAATGCAACATTAGCCATTCTGTACATTTTGTTAACATTCCTGATTACAGTTTTCTTTGATAATTTATCCGTCTACTGTACGCAGCCTACGCAATTATGATATGTGAAATAATAAATGAAAATTTGGGTAGCAATTTTAGATTAATCTGCCATCTATCGACGAGTACATGAACTAGAAAAGGCTGCGAGACGTCGAGGAAAATTTACTTGTAAAATTGTTGTAGTTACATTAAATTTTTCACAGATGTCACTTACGATCCACCTACTTAGTGGTTCTACCCGATGCTAGATGGCGATATATGACGAGAAAACCAAATTGTCCCATATTAGAGGGAAAATCGGGAAAAGCCATGTCGGATTCAATTCAGTCGGTTCGGGACCCTCAACGAGGCTGCTTCCTTCCCAAACTTTCTTTCAAAATAACTAATAATTTGTACCCAACCAACCCAACCCTTCTATCCTGAAATCACTTCACCCTTTTGTAGATTAATTTTTTTCCTTGCCTTTTTTTATATCTTTAAATTTTTCCGTATTTCCTCGTGATAATAAACTTTTGAACATTGTTAGTAAGTGCGGAATTCCGGTGTCGTCAGTCGAGTAGAATGATCGGTAAGTGATAAGATAATTTTATTTGCACTGAAAAGTTTTAAATAAACTAAAAGTGTTACAAATTCGTTTGTGGGACCTCAGTCAAAAATTTTAATTCAAAATTTTCTGTCATTGTCTCCGTAGATTTTATCTGAAGCTACATACATTTTTGGTTTGTTAGAATTATACTACTCAAAACTTTACTTGAAATATTTCAATAAATTACCTCACAGAAATTAATAAGAACAACAAAATGACCTAAGCCATTTCCGTGCCTTATAAAACCTATAAGGGATTTCGTGTAAAATTAAATACATAATTGCTTAGACTTTTGTTACCCCGATGAAATAGGTTGAAAGGGTGGTGAAACGGGCGAATCCTCTCCTCTAATTGAACTTAGATTCGAATTGCGTACATTACAGTGTCAACTTTACCGCATCCATTGCCGAGGTTGATACTTTATCTTCGTCATTGTAATGCCTTTGTAAGGTTGTGGAGCCTTTCATTGGGTCTTTTGACGTTGAACCTATTGTGCGCACAAGCCACGTCCTTAAAGCTAGAAGATATTGGTAATTTTTCTTGTTGTCGATTATAAATGTAATGTAAATGTGTGAGTTGAGTAAAAATCAATTATTAAATGCAATTAAAGAAGACAAAAGGCGTTCGTAAATAGCCTTTGTTGGATTTTAATTTTAATGGTAATAGCATGTAACAATTGTGTAATTTTCATTAAGTATAAAAAAACTTCAACCAAAAAAAAATTTTACAGCTTGGCATCGCTTTTTTTATCGTCATCATATTATTTGCGGCGCTTCGAATAATTAACAATGAAACGTAAAAGTCGTTTTAATTATGTCTACGAATCACGGAAACTGGAGAAAATACTGTAAATGTATACAGTTTCATCGCAGTGGCATGTAGGTATAGTTTAGATATATTTAGAATTTATTTTTTATTGCTTAGATGGGCGGACGAACTCTCGGTCCACCTGGTGTTAAGTGGTTATCGGAGCCCTAGACCCATACGACGTAAGTGCCCCCACCCACCTCGAGACATGGGTTCTTAGGTCTCAATTTTTACAATACAACGAATAGCCCGCCCTTCAAACCGAAACGCATAACTGCTTTACGGCAGAAATAGCCAGGGTGGTGATACCTACCCGTGCGGACTAACAAGACGTCCTACCACCAGTAATTAATATTAAATACTAGTATCTTTATTAATAATATCTTGTAAATACTAGTATTTTTATGAATACTAAATACTTGCAGATTTATTTTTTATTGCTTGATGGGTGGACGAAATCATGGCCCATGTTCAGTATTTAGCGGAATCCACACAGATACATTAAGAACATAAATGTCAGGCTGTGGTACCTACCGGTGCGGAGTCACGCGACACATAAATGTGGTATTACAGCTATACCCAGGCTCCGGTAATTGCGACCATACAAAGATAATACAGGAACAATTTGAAGTCTCAATCTCTAACTCTGACTAACACATTTTTAATTTAAATCAACTAGTGGGCCCCGCAGTAGTCGAAATTCGACTATAATTAATTGAAATTAAAAGTTTAAACATTATTATGGTTCTATTGTCAAACACTATTATTATTATACTTCTATAATAATACAGATATTAATATACATATATAGATATATAGATTTATTTATTTATTTATTTATTTATTTATTTATTTATTAAGTTGCACCAACAAAGTGATCATCAATACAAAACATTGACAAATTGACAAAAGTTCATGGCTGATGTCACCTCAATTATAGGTGCAATCGACAGTGCATTAACATCAAAAATAAAAAAAATATACAGCTAAGATTTGAATACATTTCATTCATTGCTTATGATTAATTTAATTGGGAGATGATCCGCGACAGATTTTTCCTGTAAGTAGTGAGACAATCAGAAAAAACATCTATTTCACTTAAAATAAGTTCAGCGCAATCGGACGACTCCGAAGGAACATTGACGGAGACCGCGCTACCGTGGACATTATTGTAGTCCCAAAGGATTTATTTTTATTTCGCCAAGAGTACACTATAGATAAATAATATAAAAGACAAACAATATTAATCTATTCTCAATTTGACCACAGACTTTAAAGATTAACAAAAGTTTCACAATTAACGATACACAAAGAGTATATTTATATGTAGGTATGTGTTGTGTCAAATACATGGTAGTGTGTGTAATGTTTTCTTTATTGATTTAATGTATTTTTAATGCATAATTTTTTACAAATATTAGCATTATGCACTTCTTCTCTATATTCTCTATAAGTGTGGGAAATTCCATACTCCTCCGTCCGCGCAATTTTCGTAAAAATGGGTACAACGTTTTTGCTTCACGTATTAATATATAGATTTAAATCAATACCGTTGTTTGCGCCGAGCTCCGAACGACAAATAAATAAAACATGCAATCAAATAGATATTCTCCTAAAGCGAAATTAACAAAGCAATAACATCGCAATATTTCAATGAAAATATGATTTACAATTAGACTTTTATTACAGCTTTACGAAAAGATTTGAAATCACCGCCCCGCCTATTTCTGCCGTGAAGCAGTAATGCGTTTCGGTTTCTAGGGTGGGGCAGCCGTTGTAACTACGAGTATACTGAGACCTTAGTATCTCAAGGTGGGTGGCGCATTTACGTCGTAGATGTCTATGGGCTCCAGTAACCACTTAACACCTGGTGGGCTGTGAGCTCGTCCAGCCATCTAAGCAATAAAAACAAAAACAAAAAAAACAAAAAAGTTACGAATATTAATGTTGATTAAAATAAATCTCGCGTGGTATATTATCTATTAGTAAACTTGACCTTTTACAGCATCTGAGGATACAGTCGTTCGGTAAATAGCTCCACCACGATTATGATTCGTGTATAATATCTTTAGATAAAATCTAATTGTGGGATGTTCATAACGATACGAGTTAAACACGGACACGCATTACACATATATATTTTATTACAGCAAAAAGTGTCGGTGCTTAAAGCTCTGCAGGATTTTCCGTAATATTGATTTATCGCTTTGCCCTTGGTCGTTCTGGGTTCCTCGTGATCCGGATTCGATTCACGATCGGGGTCGGAGTATTCATTAAATATATTCTGTAGTCAGGGTGTACATTCTGTCTCATGTAATTAACAGCCCACAAATCCATGTAGGCAATCCTTACTTAGAGACGTTGAGAAACTTTAAATGTTTATTGTCCGTCCGACTAGAGCATGCAGTCGATCTTAAATTAAATTTTAGCGCTAAATTTAAAATTTTTTCTAAGCTCATAAATATATTTTTTACTAGTATATACAGGTGATGCTCCAATGTAATCGATAAATTTATTAGAAACACCAATTCCATTCACCTATTTAGTTCATAAAAATTTATATAGCCACTAATAAGGCTAATGGGAAAAAAAATTGTGACCAAAATCTAAGTTAAATTTTAATTTTTGTGAAAGCTTCATCGTCACTAAAATACTCTAATAGTGTTATCCCATTTCACTCACACGGATGGCCGAGCATAAAAGGGATTTAAAAGATGCCAGAAAGATGACGTATGTCGCGGACAACAGGTGGGTCTTATGTTAAAGGCATTTGAGTGGCCAAAGAGCACAAAGGCGTGCCAGCCGACCTCTGAAAATGTCACCAAGGGATCCCAGGTTTACGTACGGTCTATGTACAAAAGCATATCGCGTTTTCGTACAAAGGAATAATTTAATGAGCGTTTTGGTTATAATTTTCTTTGTGTACGAACTTTTTATCTATATATTAATACGTGAAGGAAAAACTTTGTATCCGTTTTTACGAAAATTGCGCGGACGGAGGAGTATGAAATTTCCCACACTTATAGAAAATATAGAGAAGGAGTGCAGAATGTTAATACTTTTTTTTAAATTAAGCCTAAAAAATACATTTAATCAATAAAAAAAACATTACACACACTACCATGTATTTGACGCACACACGCATGCATGCTATTTATTTATTGTTAAACTTTTGTTCTTGACGTGGTCAAATTGAGAATAGATTAAATATTTGTCTTTATTGATATTTTTCTATAGTGTAGTCTTGGCAAAATTTGTGATTATAGAAGTATAAGTTGAAAATAGAATCATAATAGTGTACAAACTTATAATTTCAATTAGTTATAGTTGAATTTCGATTACTGCGGGACCACTGCTATGTTTGAAAATTGTGCTACATAAATGTACTCTTGAGCCGTATACTTATTTTCAATAGCAAGTGAAGATATACGTTAGTACAACCGCCCTCATAAGGGACTGCAGTAGTATGGCAATTACAATTTTTTTAGGTTTCAGTAAAGTTGCATAATAAGATTTACCCCATAAATGTGCTAGATAGTATTAGCACTAAGTAAGTAACTACTACTACCACTAATTAAGCTAGCACTAGGAAAGTTTGGAAAATTAAAAAGTATTCATTCGATTATGCTTGTACAAGTTCTTTTTGAAGTGAAACTTCTTTACCGACGTAGGGAGGAAAAAACGTATGTAACGTTTTTCGGTTACGCGCCATCTTAATTTCTTTCGTTACGCGCCATGTTTATTTCATTTTAGCTTACGTGTTCTGACTGACTGGGTAGTTAGCGCTCCTTACTATTGCGCCGAGGGTCGTGCGTTCTATTCCTAAATCAGGCAAACAATCGTGTGATGAACAGGTTTGATTGCTCTTCGTCTGGATGCTTATCATCTATATGTGTATATATTTAAATATATACAAGCATGTATGTCAGTATCTGGTACTCATAATACAGGGTATCATAATTTGGAGCCGGATGACACTTTTTCTTCTCCTTATAAGTGTCCTCGTTACATATAGAAAAAATACTATAGAGAAAAATATTTCGTGTAGATGTGACATTTAATTAATACACATATTATTTTCCTATAACTAACTACACCACTATCCATTACGGGGGAACTGACGTTGATTAATAAATCCAAAGCTCCTAACACCATTAATCACTAAACAATTTGCCACTAACTGTCTTTTAATTAATTGGGCTTAAGATTGAATGAATACATTTAGTCAGAGGAGAAGCTTTCTGCTATGTATGCTAGACCAAATCATATTTTCATCAATTTGCTATATTTACAGAGAAAAGCCCACTGTCTCAAGATGGGTGGCAGATTTACGTTGTAGACGTCTATGGGCTCCAGTAACCACTTAACACCAGGTGGGCTGTGAGCTCGTCAACCCATCAAAGCAATAAAAAAAAAACTTATGATAAGACTGCTGATTGTCATCTTGAGATAAGTAAGTCAAGATAAGTCATACGATATGTAAGTCGTGTCGTTTTGAAGTCGTCGTGGCCTAAAGGGCTTAGGTACATAACATTTTAATATAACCTTTAAATGACAACTGGTAGAATAAATGCATAACCACGGCCACAGTTGAAGGTGAATCTATCGGACTCAAATTACGACTTTATACCAGTAATCTCGTTAAACTTGAATGAATTTAACATATTTGCGAATTTCATTTAGATTACCTCAAAGCATAAGGTTCTTTTTCAATTGTCTATATTAATTTTACAATATCTACAACGCAATTTGGTAAATAAAAAGACTTTGACATTGCAATCTATACGTTTTAATTAGTATTTTTTTTACATATCACTTTTGTATTGTCTTCATATTTTGTACCTAATTTGGTTACAGAGGTATCTGTTAAGTGACTATAATTTTTATTAGACTACGCCTCAAGTATTGAACTAGTATTTTTTAATTTATTTATTAGGCACACAATACACATCACAACCCAAAAGATACATAAAAAATAACAACAAGTAAAAAAAACAAAATCTGGCTTGCAGCATAAGCCATTTGCGCACGACTAAGCAAGACAAATGTGCTGATTTTGTACACAATGGTCCTTACAACTATACGACAAAATAACACGATAACGAAAACTAATCTAACTTATAATGTAAGGAAATAATTTGACTCACAATATACATTAAACAATTACACTACTTAGCCTACTATTAACATGAAGGATGCCCTTGAACATTTTTATAAACGTCACTAACCTACAAGTAAAGTAGTATATTAGTGATGCATATTATGTTTTTTTTATTGCTTAGATGGGTGGACGAGCTCACAGCCCACCTGGTGTTAAGTGGTTACTGGAGCCCATAGATATCTACAACGTAAATGCGCCACCCACCTTGAGATATAAACTCTAAGGTCTCAGTATAGTTACAACGGCTGCCCCACCCTTCAAACCGAAACGCATTACTGCTTCACGGCAGAAATAGGCAGGATGGTGGTACCTACCCATGCGGACTCACAAGAGGTCCTACCACCAGTAAATATATTATGTACATATATTCTGTATGCACATTATGTATGGTTTGTGTACCTACCCAGTATAAGGCGCTAAGGTACCTTATCTTGGCCTAACAGAGCGCTTGGCTGTCAAATAAATTTGTCGATATCGCATTTAGGAGCTGGGATAGACAATTATTTATCAATTTTGTTCTTCCATTCCATCGCTTTGTTAGTCTAGTATTGTGACCGAATTTGGGGTCCCGGTCTTTGATAATAACGATTGATAATCGAGCACTGGGTATACATACTTACTTGTTCTTATTTTGTATATTTAGAGTCATAACTCAGAATATAATCTCTGCATGAGGCTGTTGAATTTAGAACGTTTTTTTTTTTAAATTAAAAACTTCTAGAATTGTACCGATTGACAAAATTTTCTCAAGGTACAAACACAATAAGCTATTAAATAAAAACAATCAATATAGGAAATATTTTACAATACTATTTTTCCTATTTCGTCCAGTAATAGATAGTCATATGAAATAAGTAGTGTCACTAGCGACTACTTTCTATATCTATATTTTTCATATACTAGTCTCAAATTAGAATTTTCATTTCTGACGATGAGAACCCTAATTGTCAGTGTATTTTTACTACATCGAACGTTTGAACGAAACAAAAACATTAACATTAAACAGATTGAAGGAACAACAATTACGAAAAGCAAATCCATATTCTAACTATTGAAATGGAATGAAGTAGATTGTGTATAGGCTTAAGACGAATTAAACAACCTACTAGATGTGAGACATTAACTAAACAAGGGATTTAACTGTAACACTGTTATAACATACGTGACAAGCAACGAAGTCGGCGCAAGTTAGGGAAAACTTTTAATACGTTTTGTTCTGTATGTACTAGCGGCCCGCTCCGGCTCCGCTCGGGTCTTTAACAAAAATATCAATGACGTTTTATTTTTTTAAATAAAAGAACAGTTTGCGGCATAACTATGACAGTTAGATGTATGCTGTCGCGACACCTTTTGTAAATAATAACGTGTAATACAAAGTCGTAGTACGTTATTTTATTCTATCATCAATAGTTTTCGCAGGGCACGCGATGTAAAGAATATTTTAGATAATTTTTTTACACTTTGGTTTACATTATTGGAGTTTTAGTAAGGATCCTTAATTTTTTCAAATAATATTATAGCCTATGTAACTCGGGAATAGTGTAGCTTCCAAACAGTGAAAGAATTTTTCAAATCGGTTCAGTAGTTTCGGAGCCTATTCAATACAAACAAACAAACAAATCTTTCCTCTTTATAATATTAGTATAGATAAAGGTTTTGTTCAACTACACCTCACGCCCAAGTTGAGTGACTTGTGAAGAAATCGGGTAATGTTATTTTATTGTCCGCACTAATTGGATTATTAAAATTCGTGTAGATTAGATCAATATGTACTATAAATTGTTTTGGCTATTTTTTTACTTATACCAGATTGAATAGTAATAACAGAGGCGTAAACACTGCAAACAAACTGCATCGCGACAGTAATTGTCCATTCTTTTTTAATTTAAATGTTTTAATTTCACAATATTACTCACTCATCACTATGCTGGTGGTAGGACCTCTTGCGAGTCCGTGCGGGTAGGTACCACCGCCCTGTCTATTTCTGCCGTGAAGCAGTAATGCGTTTCGGTTTGAAGGATGGGGCAGCCGTTGTAACTACCTATAGTTGAGACTTTAGAACTTATATCTCAAGGTGGGTGGCGCAATTTACGTCGTAGTTGTCTATGGGCTCCAGTAACCACTTAACATCAGGTGGGCTGTGAGCTCGTCCACCCATCTAAGCAATAAAAAAATTAGAAAATATTAGGGTTTTTATTTTGAACAGCGTTATCATTACCAATGCTAATTCCGTAAGTGTATGTATCTATATTACATGGACCCCTTGACTCAAGTAAACAAACTTCCCTAAAACGGCTAATTGATGTGCTAGGTATCTATATAGTTATATTTACATTAAATTTCCAACTACAAATCAATTAAGATAAAACGTTTATCACTCGCTGACCTTTTGAGATATATGTCACTTTGCTAAAAGAGCGCTTTGAGGAATCGTTTGAGATGATCTCATCATCTCGTTTTTATGTTCGCACCGCTTGCTGTCGGAGCCAAGTTCATTCATACTATCTAGAACCACTGCGTTCATCCACGGTGCACATTCAGAGATCTTTTTTGTCACGCACCAGCAGACTTTGGAATGAACTTCCAGAGAGTGTTCCAGAGCGCAATGATTTGTCTTTCTATGAACGAGGCTTGCGGAGAGTACAGCGGCAGGCAAGGACTTGGCCGTGCCATGAATTGCCGACTTTTATGAGCTAATGTAACCACTCACCATCAGGTATGCTCGTCTTGCCTAAAAATACGATCAAAAAATATAAAAACATGTCTATATGTTGTCCTTTACTACTTGAAAGTAACGATCAATGGAAAGAATGTGATTTTTTTAAGTTATCGGCTTAGAAGTCAACTTAATATTCGTGAAAAGGTAGCTATATGTACTTTAACTATATTTTTTTTTCATAATAAAGAATACATAGTTCGTTTTGCAAAACACAACACCAGGTCATGGTGGCCACAAGACACGATAACCCTCATATCGTGGCCGCCGCTAATTACTTATCCGACTGAGGCGTCGGGGCAAAGCTAAGCCGCCATCGTCCGAAACATGTCTTGTCGGATCCCCCGGATTTGCTCTCGGTGCTTTTAGTCGTCTCAAGCGCGGGTCACTATCCTCGTCAAACTCGTCGAGCACCACGAAAAGGTGAGCGTACTAACCCATAGACACAACCCACTGAATTTCTCGATGGATCTTCTCATTGGGTCGCGATTCCGATCCGGTAGTAGATTCAGCGAAGCACTACTCTTGCTAGGTCTAGTGTTAGTAAATTCTCTCGGGTTGAGCAAGTAAGCTCACCCACCGGTCCGGGCGTAGCTGGAATAGCCTCTAAGGCTACCAGCGAATAGGTAGGAAAATAAAAAAGATGTGTGGATGTGTGATGTCGTGGGACAACGGATCCTCGGGGTGGCGCCGCGTGTCTGGTTGTAGTGTTGACCGCGGGAACCCCCCTACTCTGAACGGGTTCTGACCCCGGACGGAGATCGGACGTCGGGTGTAAGAGTGCAGGGGAGTCGTTTAGTGGGTGGGCCCTAAAATCCTTGGGCCCGCGATCTGCTCTCAACACCTGCAGATCGTTGAGTCTCACATACCCCGCGCGCCCCCTAGGCGCGGGGACCTCGTAGGAGGTTCGGCCCCCGGCCCGAAAAAAAAAAAAAAAAACCCTTCCGTATCGTCCCATAAGGAACTTCGTTCCAAAAACTGTTCACAACGCTTAGAGGAATTGTATTCAGGCAAACGGAGATAATTTTGACTGGGTATCATAATATATTAAAATGTTATTAAATTATTTTATTCCAGTTATTTGCATCGCAGTTTATGTGGGTTTCATGTGGTAGAAAATCAAATCTTTACACAAATATTTAGGTCAAAACTAAATATGTAATTTCCACTTATAGGCATTTTATCGTATAAGATATACATACCAATGCCGACTATATGGTAATATATGCTCAGATATCAACCAGGATAACCCTTTACGTGAAGTTGAAACATACTTTGGACTTTGGCCCATGAGCTTAGGCTGTAATTGTTTGGGGAACACTCAACATACGAAGTTCAAACGTACGATGGAGTTAACCCGTATTAAGAACACTCTCCCCGCAATATATTTTAATAACGATTACGGGTTATATGTAGTAATTATGGTTAAGTCAATAAACTCATTTTATATAGGGCTTGCCTGAATTTCCGAACTATATATTATGTACATTACGGCATACACTTTGATGATGTCATTATATTTGTCCAGATATAATTGACGTCACAACGCCAATGCCATGATATTGAGAAACGTAACAGAAGTCTGAACTGCTTTGTAAAAAATCGGCAAGCACATGAAACCTACCAGTATGGAATCACGATATGTTTTTCCACTAGTGATTAAAATATAAATTAGATGGCTACTTTAAGTAGGTACCGATTTTTTCGAGCAGTGGGAAATATCCTGCGTACGCGTTGGAAATGGTGCTAGGTGGGATATGTTTGATTCCAATCCACTAAAATCCCCTGTCGCTCAATAGCCCACATTCGAATTTTTGATGGGACAAAACCTGTAGGTGGAACAAGGAGACCCGTAGACAGGTTTTTTTTATTGCTTAGATATGGGTGGACGAGCTCACAGCCCATCTAGTGTTAAGTGGTTACTGGAGTCCATAGACATCTATAAATTAAATGCGCCACCCACCCTGAGATATAAGTTCTAAGGTCTCAAGTATAGTCACAACGGCTGCCCCACCCTTCATACCGAAATGCATTACTGCTTCACGGCAGAAATAGGCAGGCGATAGCACAGATGGCGTGCAATAATGCCTTAGAAGATACTCTTGTAAAGCGGAGGTCACGACTCTTATTAACAAGGAAGCGATGCCAGCAGTAAGAGGTGGCAATTAGGTAAGAAAAAAGTGAATATCTTAAAACACTGATAAAGAAGTAGTAGCAGTAATGCTTAATAAGTATTTTTCGAATAATTAGTAAAAGTAATTATCTTTTGATAATTTATTTGCCTCAAAGTAGTGAAAAAATGGCTCTGTAATGCATGGTGTGCATGCCATGCCCATGTCAATTCATAGCTTGGTTGAGAAAGTAGAATTCAAGTTCAATTGCGTGTAATTACAACGTTTTCTACCCCCACAATGAAGAGTTTCAATCATGAATCGTTTTAACTTGACTAGCTCAGAAATCAGGGCCGCGATGGGGTTGTGCCCCTTGTGCAAGGCGAACATCTAATAATCAGCTTACGTCCTCAGTCGAGGATTCCCGGCAAATTAAATTTCTGAATGATGCCCTAACCCTCCCGTTGTAGATGTAGTACGTACACTTTATTACAGTAAATGAAATACTGTCGATATTTAATTTTAATATTTAATTTGAAAATTTGATGTATGTTTGTAAACATATTGAGGAGTTTCCTAAAATGTTGGACATACATAATAGAAATACTAGGAACAAACACAAGCTTGTTGTGCCGATGAGTAGGTTACAAAAGATACGAAATTCATTCGGGTGTTTGTCTGTGCGCCTGTACAACAAAATCCCACAAGATGTTCAGAACCTACATATACATAGGTTTAGGAAAATTATTAAAGAACATCTGTGCAATAAAGCTTACTATAAAGTCAATGATTATCTAGAAGATTGCACAAAGTGGGAATGAGTTGCTCGCTCCGGGCATTTCAATATTATAATCATTGTTACGTCATAATACTCATTGTGAAAATGAATATTTAAAAAAATAATCTAATACATATTTAAAAAAAAAAGACATGCCCGCTGAGTTTCTTGCCAATTCTTCTCAGGACGGAGGCTAGTTCTTGTGAATTGGCGGTAGTTCTTTTGACGTTCAACAAGTATGTACTTTCATTTATGTTGAATAAAAAAAATTTGATTTGATTTGAATTACTTTGTGTATAAAATCTCAGAACATAGACAAAACTAATAATGCACCACTTAAACATAAGCAGCTAATAATACTATATATGCATAAACTACATAACAACACTATATACTAAGCATTGATCAGTTAAGCAGAAAATTTGGTCATTTTAGCAATTGTCGGGTTGGATGTAACAGAAATCTTCTAGAACACATACGCACTACCTTATTCTGGTGATTCGTAACATTATAACCCCTTTGGAAGAGATTTCTACAATAAGGCTCTTTCCATTGAATCTGATGTAATACAATAAAACGTTGATTTTCGCGCGGAATCTACGGAGTATGCGTCTTGAGATAAATTGTCGGATACCAAATTTGAATATTCGATATTCATCTTTTATGTTTTGTCCAATAAATGAATGTCTTTACTGTTTTTATTTTGAGCTGTGTACAAAGAAAGACCTGGTTTCGGTCCAAAAAACATCTCAGGGGTGAACGTGATATTTATTAGGGCTGCTAGAGAAGACTAATCTATAGTCATTAGATTTGTATTGGAGAAACTTAAGGAACGAGAATGGAGGGTTTTCTGTTATTGGTCTGAACACTAGATTTTTTTAAAGCGTACATAACAAACACATTGAGTTATTTTGAATTCTGAGTGACGCAGATGACTGGAATATCAACAAAAAATTAAATAAATTTGTGGTAAGCGGAGAGTTTTTGGTGGGAGCATGAAGTTATATGAATTGTTTTATTTTATCAATATAGTCCTTCATCTTTAAAATCAAACTCTTATTATTTACCATTATTAGAAATTAGAATTTGTCAACGTGCACGAAAGTGGGGAAAAGGGATAAAAATGCTGGATATGAGTTTTTGTGTTCTTTCAAAAATTCCATTGAAGTCAAGCTCCATTTCCACCATGGAGAGGCTGTTTTATTTCGTTTAATAACTTTTTTTATTACATTCACGGAAAACAGTATTTCGGCTTTTATTAAAAAAAAAAAACGATTGTATGGCCTATGTTCTCTTTACTTATGCAACTCGACAATTCGTATTCATATATAAATCACTATCATGACATGATAGAGAATTGCGACATTAATCGTAACTAGTGGTCCCGCAGTAGTAAAAATTCGACTATAATTAATTGAAATTCAAATATGCTTCTATAATCACAGATTTCGCCAAGACTACACTATGGACAAACAATATTTTCGTGCTCACTTTGCTCAGCTGGTCCCCCGATTGATGAGGACGGCCGGTTCTTTGAGCCGGCTGCTCCCGAATATTGGGGGACCGGATCAGGTTGTGCGTCGCCTCTACGCGGGGGTGGTGCGATCGATGGCCCTGTACGGTGCACCTGTGTGGGCTGAGCCGCGCAACCGGGCTACTATGGCTCGGTTCCTGCGCCGGCCGCAGCGCACCGTTGCCATCAGGGTCATCCGCGGATATCGCACCGTCTCGTTCGAGGCGGCGTGTGTGTTGGCGGGGACGCCGCCATGGGAGCTGGAGGCGGAGTCGCTCGCTGCCGACTATCGGTGGCGCAGCGAGCTTCGTGCTCGAGGCGTGGCGCGTCTCCCCGAAAGTGAGCTGCGGGCGCGGAAGGCCCATTCTCGGCGGTCCGTGCTCGAGTCGTGGTCGAGGCGATTGGCCAACCCCACGTGGGGGCTACGGACCGTCGAGGCGGTTTACCCAGTCTTTGATGACTGGGTGAATCGTGGCGAAGGACGTCTCACCTTTCGTCTGGTGCAGGTGCTGACCGGGCACGGATGCTTCGGGAAGTATCTGCGCCGGATAGGGGCTGAGCCGACGACGAGGTGTCACCATTGTGGACACGACCTGGACACGGCGGAGCATACGCTCGCTGTCTGCCCCGCTTGGGAGGTGCAGCGCCGTGTCCTGGTCGCAAAGATAGGACCTGACTTGTCGCTACCTGGCGTCGTGGCGTCGATGCTTGGCGGCGATGAGTCATGGAAGGCTATGCTCGACTTCTGCGAGTGCACCATCTCGCAGAAGGAGGCGGCGAGGCGAGTGAGGCAAAGCTCTCCTCACTACGCAGAAACCCGCCGCCGCCGAGCAGGGGGTCGGGACCGGGGTCATATCCGTGACCTGGCCCCCTAAGAGCTAGGGGTCCCACCCGTTTTGTGCGGGGAGAGACCCAGACGTGGGGTGGCGTGCTTTGCACGCTCACCCGCAGTAGGAAGCCGGGTGATGGTAGACCGCGTTCACCCGACCGCTCTGGGGGAAGGTGTAACGCGGCGCCATCAAAGCGGGCTCTCGGCCCGCTGAACGAGGGAACCGGTGGTCGTGTCGCTGGCGGCCGCCGGTCCGGCGTCCGTGGGACGGTGGGATGGATGTAATGTGCTCTGCGTCAACCCTGTCCCGCCGTTTCAATAGCCCCGACTGGGCTCCGGCCCGGTCCGAGGTAGGGCGCCAGTTGTGAGCGGCAGGAGTTTTTAGTGAGGTTCAACTCCCACCTGCCGCGCGGGTGGGGATCCGGCGATTTTCTCCTGTGGAAAAAAAAAAAATAATGGACAAACAATATTAAAGATAAACAATATTAACCTATTCTCAATTTAACCACAGACTATTTATTTGCAATAACAAAAGTTTGACAATAAAGAAAAGTATATTATATTTGTGCGTGTGTCAAATACATGGCTGTGTGTGTAATGTATATTTATTGATTTAATTTATTATTAATGCATAATTTATTTAAAATATTAGTTTTCTGCACTCCTTGTCTATATTCTCTATAAGTGTGGGAAATTTCATACTTCTCCGTCCGCGCAATTTTCGTAAAAAGGGGTACAAAGTTTTTGCTTCACGTATTAGTATATAGATGTCCACTATACATAATTAAATTTTTACCACTATTGACACTTATTGTTGTAAGTAGAATAATAAAGGCAGTATCAATGTCAATATCAGTCAACCGCTACATTTAGCCCCTGTACCTACCGTCCAGTGGCTAAATGTAGTGTACCGGTATTAATATCTATGTTGCTATTTCAGGTAAGTTTCGATACCCAAAATCGATAGCCCTTATCGATTTCGGGACAAACGAATTACGCGACGTCGGATAAGCCGCACTGCTTTACTATTCAGGTACAGGGTACCGTGTTTGCGGGTACCGACGAATACTAGTTATCAATCAAAGTGAAACCCTTCCCTCGAGATATATACCTGGGCATTATGTGACAGTGCGACTAGTTTTTTCACTGTCAGTCGTCCTTTGTAATTTCTTGGAAATGGAGTTCGAATTTCGATGAATATCAATCGATGCGTATTGTTTCGAAATTTGAAAAAAAAAAGGTCTCAAATTAGAATATTCTCATATACTTCATTCAAAATGGTCATTCATATGGTCTTGAATGAACAACAACATTTGAACCGTCTGTCTACCGAGCAATATCACCCGCTCGATGGAAGTTCTTAATTCTTTGTTACCCTACAAATGTTTTATTATGAAGCAGACCAAAAGTACATAGCAATATTATTATTATTATATAATAATAACACATACTTCTTACATAGTAATTGTACGAACAGAAAAGTTTTAAAAATGTAAATTAGTTGCCGAGACTTGAGACTGTGTTTCGCCTGATATCAGTTTCTATCTAAAACATTTTTATATTTAAATTAGAAAAATTTACACATTTTTTAGCATTATGATCATTAAGAACAGTGAATATTTCAAATAAAAAAAATAACTACCATAAGTTCGAATGTGAAGTCGTTCATCGCCGATTTCAGTTACAAAGCGATTTTAATAAATGACCCAAGCTTCAAGTAAACCACTGATAAATCCGTGCGAGAAATAAATCCGAAATCAGTGGGTAAGGTAAGGTCTTTAAATTCGGAAAAGTAATAGCTCGCAGTTAGGTCTGACCACACAGCATTTGATATTCAGGGGTGTTGTTGAGGGTTTGCGCAATCTACGGCGCTATCATTCAAATTGGCTACCTTTCCTTTGACCGTGGACAGTTCGGAAGTTTCTAAACTACGTGATTCAAAGTTAAACTGACTAGTTGACAGTTTTGAATGTATTTATTTTAGAACGGTTTCGAATAATTGACGGCAGTGGCTTTATAACAGAATGTTATCCTATGGACCACATCATTCTCCCGCCCTTCTCCACTCACTTGGGATCAGCGCAACATGTTTTCTCCTTCCATACTCCTCTATCATATACCATTTCTTCGCTCACTCCCCTCTTACACATATCGTCTTTCACGTTCATCCTGTGAACCAAAACGGCTAGAATAGTTTGTTTCGACTAATAATGTTCTGAGAAATGGGCATTAAGTAGTTTTCGGTACGGGTTGTAAGGGGGAAGTCAGGTAGGTAGCTACGACTTATAAGTTCTGACGTCATTTATCAACACTTATAAACAACTTGTTTCTGAACAGAATTGCTTCTATGCAGAAAAAACTCTGCATTTTTTATTATTATTATTATTATTTTTTATTCTTGTTTGAGCCATATACCTGTTAGGTTAAGTAAGCTAAAAAAAAATCTGCATTAAAACATAAAATCGAGATAAGTTATAATCTAGTGGTAAATAATTCGAGATCCAGAAGTTAGAAACGTGTTATCATTTTTTTTTTTTTTGAGAGCATTTCAATGCATTTTTCCTGGCAAAAAACATGATTAATCTATTTTACTAGCAGACACGTTTGCATGCACTGTAACTAGCGTAAATATAACTATTATGCTTTAGACACATTTAACATATTAAAACCCTTTTTCTATGATTTAACCGAAATATAAAAAGCACTTTTCAAATTATCTGATAAACATTTATCGGTGTCAATATAATGAAGCTCCCATTATTGCATACGCGATCGCACCATAACTTTTGCCTACAGAGGATTTTGTAACATAATCCACAAATGACGTCAGAGATAGGAAGGCTTTATCGGTTCGTACCTCTCGCGACAATAACAAATGTTCCACGGTGAAATACAGATAAGCTGCCTGCGGTTCCACGGGAAAGTTCATTGTTTGTGTTGAATTTTATACGGATATTTTCACTTTCAAATCGACGTGGATAACCGATATAGGAGTTAGGTACGTGTTGGTTTCCTAATGCAGTTTGAATATTCTTAATATACAAAACATTGAAATCGAAAGTAACTACTACCTATTTATAATAAATGAAAAATTAGTAAAATTATGCTGAATGATCTTTAAAAAGTTTTGAAATTTAAAAAAAGTAATGAAAATGTAATATGAAAATGTTTTTGTTGAATTTTATACAGATATTTTCACTTTCAAATCGACATGGATTACCGATGTATGAGTTACGTGTTCTAATGTAGTTTGAATATTCTTAATACAAAAAAAAACATTACAAAACATTGAAATCGAAAGTAACAACTACCTATTTAGGGTAATTGAAAAAGTTTTAAAATTATGTAGAATATCCTTTAAAAAATTTTGAAGTTAAAAAAAGTAATGAAAATGTAATATGAAAAATTTTGTATTTTTTCAACAGTAGACAATTCTCCAATACGACGATTGCGAAGCGTTGGCGTTTCTGTAGGTCGCTTCTGAATTTTGAACTCGAACTCTGATAGCGAGCACAGTGATGGTAAATACGAGATGATGGTATAAACAATTCTTTAGAGCACCCCCGGTTTTCTTAGCGATTTCTAAATTCCTTGCTTATACTCCATTCGTAGTAACAAGCATCCATAGCAAGCATAAAAATATGAAACTGTAACATAGCCTTTGTCAATTAAATAATACACTTATTTACAATAGTTAAGTAACTTTTAAAATAGTTAAATAAAGGAAGATTCCTATTAAGACTATTAAAGCTTTCGTAGTTAAATTCTTCATACGTGAAAAACGAACAGAAAGTTTGAGTGCATTTTACATATTATTAGATTGACCTACAATTTCTCGTAGTCGAACTCCGGTTCAACCTATTTCCAAGTATAACAAATTGATTTTAAGTTATGTAGTTTTCAAATCCATTGAAAACATTTAGTATTAGAGGATTCTGTTGACGGTGAATATGAGCAGTTTTGTTATAATCGAAATGCCAAATCACTACATAGTATAAAATAATTCGCTTTCTCTGTACCTATATATATATATATTTTTTATTGCCTTTGTATGCAGACGAGCATACGGCCCACCTGATGGTAAGTGGTCACCGTCGCTCATGGACGTCAGCAATGCCAGGGGCAGAGCCAAGCCGCTGCCTACCATAAAGAACTCTCCGCAAGCCTCGTTTGAAGAAGGACATGTCATAGCGCTCGGGAAACACCGTGGAGGGGAGTTCATTCCAAAGCCGGATGGTACGTGGCAAAAAAGATCTTTGGAAACGCACTGTCGATGAACGCAGCGGTTCCAGATAATATGGATGAACTCTGCTCCGATGGCGGGAGGTGCGATGATAAAAAGGAGATGAGGGCATACATATCCATATGTATGCTTAAATCTTTAAAACTACGCAACGGATTTTGATGCGGTTTTTTGAATAGATAGAGTGATTGAAGAGGAAGGTTTATATGTATAATAACATCCATTAAATAGTGGAGAAATCAATAATAAATTACAATTTCCGAAGCAAAGCGAGGGCGGGTCGCTAGTAGATTATATTTTACAACGAATGAACGTATCACAGTAGTGATGATGTTTCTAGAAACATCATTGAGTTTAATAGTAACGAGCTATGACCTTATCGACACAAAAATTATGCCAAGCATTCTAGATACTGGCTCTCAGAGGAAAATATCAGAAATTACGATGTAATAATTTTATGAGAGGACGTAAAAACACGGTAAAGCCTCGAATTGCCGAATATAAAATGCTTTCGGAACATGACTTCGAGTTTTATTATGATGCTAGATTTTTTTTACTGTCTTCTATCAGATTTTGCGTCTTTTTTTTAGATTCATTATCTAATCGTCTACAATTTTAGCTAGACGTTTCTAAATTTCTCGTAAATTTGTAGCTTACGTTCTTTTCCTGAACAACTCATAACAAAATATTGTAAATGGCCATCGGGTAAGTGTAATTACCTAAATAAATGCATATATTCAGTTTATCTTTAGTTTAGTTGGACGTTAATAACGGATCATTTGGTTAAATCTCTTATTTCCTTTCTACTATAATATAATATTACTCGTCCCTTGAACGAAACCCATATAATGCAACTGTAATCTGTACGTGGGCTATGAATTTTTGGGAGACCACCATATCGTATTATATCATATCATATTATTATATCATATTAATAAAACACAGACCGTACTATGCACAATTCAAATCATGATTTATGTTTACTATGTTAAATTTCATTCAACTTGTAATTTCATTCAAGAAGCAGAAATTCTGTAATGATTTGGTAAATAAAAAAATATATGAACCCTGAAAAATATTTTAGTCTGTAATATCCATGACGTCTTGGTGTTAAATGATGTCTATCACATCCGGCTGGGACTTGTAGCTGGGTGATAAGAACAGAATATAAGGTGTTTGCGACTGCAAGCGCTCTCGCGATAAGATAGGTCTGATCAATGTGCCTGTCTACGTAGAAAATGATCTTGTCCTCAATTTGTGTTTACCGCATCAACCTCCTCCATCTTGTTAGCTGATTTCTTTATAGTAGGAAAATATAGTGAACTTCAACATTAAAGTATGTTATTTATATCTACAGTTTTTTTTCTTTAAATGGCGTTAATTATGACCAATACTGCGCTTTGCGGCCGCCTGTAATATTCCAATTTTTTCTAAAACCATAACGCGAATTATTTTAGTTACCAATGCAATTACCAATTACCAAATCCAAACATGAACTGCTTTTCATAGAGGGTTGACGTCAAATTAGTTGTAGGAGATAGAATTGTGAATCGACAAGCTACAGATGGATATATATTTATATACTAGTAGGAAGAAGAGTGAAAAATAAATAAAACTCAAAGAAAAAGAAAAAAATACAACGAATTGAGCGTATATTCTTTCTGTTCGATTTAAAAGTCTGTTAAAAAAGGAAACAAGAATTGAGATGAAACAATTACAAAGTCGTAATTCAGTGGAATGGATTCGCAAAAGAATGATGTGAAAGTAAAAATACAGGAAATGGTTCGGAATGATTGTACCGCGTCTTGTTCATCTAATGGAGATACTTTAGCTTTTGAATAGTTCGTATTTTTGGAATACTAGTTTTTGAACACGTTAATAAATTTTAAGAATACTACATTTTTTTAATTTATTGCTTATATGGTATGACGAGCTCATGACCCACCTGGTGTTAAGTGGTTACCGGAGCCCATAAACATCTACAACGTAAATGCCGCCAGCCACCTTGGGACATCAGGTCTTACTTTTAACAGTACAACGGCTGTCCCGCCCTTTAAGCCGCATCGTATTACTGCTTCACGGCAGAAATACGCAGGGTGGTGGTACCCAACCTTGCGGACTCACAAGACGTCCTACCACCAGTAATGTACGTTTATTTAGAATTATTTTATTTAAACGTATTCATGATATATTATGGATTTAGATTTTTTTGCCTTTCTTTTTAAATGTCTTTGTAACCAGACGAGCGTACCGCTTATCTATTGGTGAGTAGTTACCTTAGCTCATGGACGACAGCAATGTCAAGAGATTAAGCCAAGCTGCTCCCTACCGTTGAGTACTTTCCGCAAACCTAGTTTGAATAAGGAGTTGTAATAGCATTCCAGAAACGTCATATAGTAGCAGGGAAGTTCGTTGAGGAGCTGTTTGATACACAGCAAACAACTTAGTATGTGTGAGCTCTGCTCTGCTAAAGCGGGTAAACTGTAAAGATGGGTAAGCAGTGTATTGGATAATAGTGTATGTTTTATGACCTTGGAATCGAACAAAGTTGCAGTATTATATTAACAGGGGGCTGTGTACGCCACAAACTGTAGCTTAACATTTCAATTCGCTGTCAAGGAAATGTAGAGTGATACAAAATTAAATATTATTTATTTATGGCTCATCACAAGCTAAAGTCGTCGTGGCCTAAAGAATACATACGGTTAAGGTTCTATTGGTGTTACGTCCTGTGGCTGTCCTTGCTCTGAAGTTCAAGTGCTAGCGCTGAATTTGTCGTCATTATTCGAAAAGTCGTGAAATTTGATAGGAATCAATTAAGTAACTTGAATTAACTAAATAATCGAAGAATGTTTGAAGTGTATATATTCCAAGGTGGTGCAGTGATCCGAAATCTGGCTGTTTTCTACTCGTAGGCGTTATATCTCCACGGCATCAATCTCAAAGGATAAGACATCCGGCGAACTCGTATCGAGCGATGCAGCTGTGCCAGTGTTCCAAGCCAGCAGACAGCCACCAATTTTTCTAATGCAATACGTACTTGACATATATCCACCAATGACTTCCATGATGAGGGAATAAAATCGTGTATTAAAAATCAAACTCGTAAAAATTTAAATATGCAAAATTACTTAAGAATTGCTACATAGATCACAAGACTAAAGGTAAGTGGTGGTTTTCATGTGGTGAACCACTTAATGCCACCACGTCTGTGGAGCTCCTTGACAAGTCTAAGCAAAAAAAAGGCTAAACATATTTTCGTGGGAGCGTTTAATATCGCTGTTTAGTTTAAGTTTTTTTTTTAGTTTACCTATATTTTGTCTACTATTAACAAAATATGTATTAATTTTGGTTTATCTAACTTTAAAAGACATATAATGTAACTGGTAAAAAATAAAAAATAAATGTTGCAAAGATGATTAATATTAAAAATGTCGCATATTATACCTTTAAAACACTCTCCTGTAAAATTAGTAAGTTTTGAGATTATACAGTTTTAATGCGAGAAGACGATTTTAGAAATTGTCTTCTCAGAAAGAAAAGATCGTCAGAAAAGGAGACGTCTTTAGAATCGTATTAACTGTAATAATGATAGAAGGCGTTTTTTTCAATACGCGAAAGAGAGATAAATACTCGTAAAGCATTTGAAATTTAATTAGATAGGGATCTAGGAGTACTATAATATATAAAACTTGTGATTAGAAACTGTTTTTATACTATTTTTATTTTTTAATAAAATGTATTATATTCTTCATGTTACTGTTGTATTATTGGTTTCACATATTAGGGTTTCCCACATTGAGTATAAAATACTAAATAACATTATAAGCGACTTCATAACTTAACATAAGAATCTAGAATATAGAATCTAGAATTAGAAAATGTATTCAGTTATTGGTTACATGTAAGCGTTTCGTTAATTAGTTTACAGAAAAAAATGTTTGTTTTCCGCAGCTTGTTGCAAATAAATAAATGAACACCGAATCGCATTTCACATGTGAACGGTTCCGTATATATGTGTTATAGTGGTGTCACTCAATCAACCTAATAGCCTCTAAATTACTTTGATCGTTTTTCCGGAAGGCTAATGAATTCTCACGGCTCAATACACAGCACGGTTGAGAGAGCGCAGCGGAGCTTGTGTAACTAATATTCAGTTCTCAATTAAAACCGTAGTTCATGTAGTAGGTACATATATTTTAGATGACTCCCAAACTTCGTAATTTGGCAGGGTAAACCTTTTCGGAACGAGTTCCCGTAAAGGATGATGAACATAAACGTCTTTGTGATTTAGCCGTTTGAAATCGCAATACTTGGCAGCTTAGGCACAGATAGTTTTTAATACGCTTTTATTAGCTTCAGACGTATGTATGTTAGTATGTAATGGAATCTTTGAACATGATTTGGACCCCCTTCAAAACGTCGGATTAACTCGAAATTTGGTATACTTAATAAGGTCCGATGAAAATTCAATATTAATAAAAAAAAAAATATTGAAAAAATTAAAATTCAACTAAAAAATGAAAAATAAATGATAGATTAAAAAAAACTAACAAAATACGCTTTTATAGAAAATCCAAATAAAAAATAGAAAATAAATTTTAAAAATTTCAGGATATTATCAAAATAACCCTTTTACTCTTATCTATTCCTAAAATATTTATAGCTACTGATACCATTTTTAGTTGAATTTTCTATAAAAGTAGTAAGTTTTTTTTTTTTTTTTTTATCTATTATTTATTTTAGTTTAATATTCGTTTATGGTCATATAAATATATCGCTGAAACTGAATCAAAAGGTTTTATATATTTTTTAAATACTGGCATAGGTTTTATTATTGCAATGTATTTCAGTTAGTAACATCAATTGGATTTAAAAACATGATCTTGAATAAAAAAATCCTGGCGGTAGGACCTCTTGTGAGTCCTCGCGGGTAGGTACCACCACCGTGCCTATTTTTGCCGTGGAGCAGTAATGCGTTTCGGTTTGAAGGGTGGAACAGCCGTTGTAACTATACTTGAGACCTTAGAACTTATATCTCAAGGTGGGTGGCGCATTTATGTTGTAACAACTTAACACCAGGTCGGCTGTGAGCTCGTCCACCCATCTAAGCAATAAAAAAAAAATATATATATACACAAATAACTTTTAGATATACCTCTACACAATTTGAAGCCGTACTTTTTAAATAGGTACTATGAAAATAACAGAATTCGAAATTCACAAAGCTGGCACTCCGCGTTAGGCACGATTTATCTGAAGACATAATAAATTTACATTATACCTACCAAGCTGTCGAAAATTTAATCTTCGGTAATTTAAGTGAAGCAAATCTATTCCTATACCCGTTACGTAGTTGTTCAAGTTTAAAGCAAGTATCCAGGGAAAGTTGGCTTCAAATTTACGGGAACGTGCTCGGATCAAGTTTTCGTATTTTGGGTAGTTTACACCCTTATCAAGCTGGTAATGGAAAATGTGACGTGTTGATCTTCAGATTTTAATAATGTTTTTTCTAATAGAATTTCTGACGTTATTCTCTGATTTTTAGTTTAGGAGAATCGCATAGTGTCATGATTTGCTGCATTATACATAATATTATACTTTCACATAGACTAAATAGATAACACAGAGTGTTGAGTGTTCTCCAACTTCTTCATTGGTTTCTTATTATTACATTTCTAAATGCTTTGTAAATACATCTATTGTAGGAAAATATATTGTTCTATAAATCTATTTATTTATTCTACATTATTTAATAATGTACTCAAAGGTTTGGTCCATTTTGATAGATCATTCTGAATATGGTTAATAATGGTATTATTATAATTTCTCTACATAAAAAAAATTGCCTGGAAGAGGTCGCTTTTAGAGAAAATACCGCCTATTGTACGATTATACTAAGTTTTTCTTTTTATTATTTTGGGCAGTCCAATTTACGGATACCCGGCGTTAGGGAATCTAGTGCACTAAACAACTCCGCCGCACTCTTACACCCGACGTCCGATCACCGCCAGGGGTCAGAACCCTGTCAGGATTCCGGCGGTCAACACTACAACCAGACTCGCGGCGCCACCCCTAGGCCAGGTTATGTCAGACTCCAAGATAACTACCCATTAAGCACCATCGAATATTTTCTGATTCATAAATAGTTGCGGTATGTGAATAAGGTTCGGGTCGCATAGATTTTTATATAGCACTAGCCGCACCCGCCCCCTTCACTGGGCATTTAAAACTAATATTATTATTTATTGTAATTATTGTTAGGGAGTCCAACACTCATATAAATATTAGCATATCCATTAAGTACATGTATTTTCTACATTGGTTATCAAGTTTCAAGTCAATCGGATGCATGGTTCAGTAGTTATAACGGAACATCCGTAAAAACCACTGTAGATTTATATATTAGTATAGATATGTAGGTAGCCGAATTCATGGCCCATCTGGCGTGAAGTGGAGTTTAATTTCATGGTTATCACAACGTGAATGTTACCATCTGCCTAGGTATGTGAGATGTCAATTTTATCATATAAGGATTGTCCCAGCCTTCAAGCCGCATAGCTATTGCGCGGCAAAAACAGAACCTACCCGGGCGAGCTTATAACATCAGAAAAACAGTTTTTTGTAGCTTATAATATAATACCAGGTGAGCCTGCTCCTATGCGATATGCTGGGAGAGATTGGATGCGGAAGGCAGAGGATCGTTCATTGTGGCGGACTATGGGAGAGGCCTACATCCAGCAGTGGAGAAAGACAGGCTGATGATGAGCCTGCTCCTCAAATAAAAATATTTGGGGTATCATATCCTTAAAGTTGTACCTGTTTGAAACCTTTATGCATCTCAGTAATAGACCTGTAGTTCACACTACGGCCCCTTCACGTAAGCCTAAGAGCACATATGGAATTTAGGAGCACTGTTAAAAAAAACATATCAGACTTTTTAATAGTATATACATATATGTACATAGTTTTTCGTTGAAAGTATAGAAAGTCCTAACAGTCTGACAGCACCACGAGCACTATCCCTGAAACTAGCACATTTTTACAGGTATTTGGCATAACCACGAGAACACTGTGGCTTTAAGCGGAGGTCGGGGCCGATAGTACTACGTCGGAGGCACGCGCCGGCCTCCTCGCAGCCCCTCACACCGCTCAGCCATGGTTCGCGATAAGAAACCACAGAAGACCGACTCGCAGAAATGTAAGTACATTGTAGTATAATACAAACTACGTCGAAGTTGTCGTGGCCTAAAGGATAAGACGTTCGGTGCATTCGTATCTAGCGATGCACCGGTGTTCAAATCCCGTAGGTGGGTACCAATTTTTCTAATGAAATACTTACTTAACAAATAATAAGATTGACTTCCACGGTGAAGGAATAACATCTTGAATACTACTTATATATTAATAAGGCTGTTCTACACTTTAGATCGCAGAATAGAGATGTGAGCAGAAAGATTTCCGATGGAAGAAAACTGTTGAGGAGATAATGTTACTATATTCTATTTTCTATTATAGAATACTCGCTGCCGCTATAGCCGATGTATACTATTTATTGCCTTTTAATGTGAGGTCCTTTGATTCAAGACTTGTTAAAAATATGATTTTATTCTGAGTTATATATTAACTGAGTATTATATTAATAGTATTATAGTGTTTACCGCATTCTAAGGCAGATAAACAAGCTATCTCGTCTGCTCAGGTACCTGTATTGTCAAGTTGCTATTCCCATGAAGTATCTTCTATATAGGTACCTTTTTAAATCAGGTATAAGCAAGATATCAGCTAAATACTAACACGATTCGCAGTCCTCAACTGTTGTTCAGATCTAGAAAATTACTTATAACGTCACATATGGAAACAAAGCCTTTAAATTTATCAAAAGAAACCATATCATTAAAATTTCCAAGAAAATTTAAATTATTTTGTTGAACTACTACAAATTCTATTTCTTTCAATAAAACAACTGAAGTTCGACAATTGTAACCAGTAATTCCATTAGTGTTTTCCACTCGACCTAAATCTTTTCAATTTTACGATCTCCGTCTTCTACAAAATAAACAAGTCAACTGGTTCATTAGTATATAGAATTTTCATCAGTGGGCATTCAATTATTTTAATGTAAGATTAAATAGCAAGATTTGTTGGAACAAATAATTTCGATGTTCTTTTGATCAAATTTTGGCATCGATCGTAATGTACGTGTCCACAGAGGATAGATACAGAACGCAGGTATCTGGTAGTTAATGGTCGTAAATCTATTAGGTATGCCAATGCTCAAGCGTCGTTTTGCAGGCGTCATTACAAAACTTCACGAATCAATTTCTCAAAATAAGGATCAATTCCTCGTGTTATATTCAAAATTAGAGACATATAAGGTAACAATTATTTTTTATTTTATTTCTTAGATGGGTGGACGAGCTCACAGCCCACCTGGTGTTAAGTGGTTACTGGAGCATATACACATCCACAACGTAAATGCGCCGCCCACCTTGAGATATTAGTTCTAAGGTCTCAAGTATAGTTACAACGGCTGCCCCACCCTTCAAACCGAAACGCATTACTGCTTCACGGCAGAAATAGGTGGGGTCGTGATACTTACCCGTGCGGACTCACAAGAGGTCCTACCACCAGTAATTACGCAAATTATAATTTTGCGGGTTTCATTTTTATTACACGATGTTATTCCTTCACCGTGGAAATCAATCGTGAACATTTGTTGAGTACGTATTTCATTAGAAAAATTGGTACCCGCCTGCGGGATTCGAACACCGGTGAATCGCTCAACACGAATGTACCGGACGTCTTATCCGTTAGGCCACGACGACTTCAAATTAAATATTTTTGCTTTTTAAATTCAATATTTAAATTTTAATTAGTAATTACTTGAGTACTTGAGTAATTACTAAATATAGGTATGGAATTACTTTGGGTGAGACAATTGATGTAACATTATAGTTTAGGCATCGCCACCCTAAGCTAGACATAAAATGCAGACGAACGAATATAAAAATTAAGGCTTAGACCTCTTGTCCCGGGATGGGTGTTGTCATTCACATTATCTATGTCTACGAACTACAATCAACACCAAGTTGGCCATAAAATTTGTTTTAGTTGAAACAGTAGCGGGTAGCTATCACTAAACACAATATATTTGACAGATGCCTGAAACTTACTAACGAACTTTTCAATATAAGGTTGCATGTAAGCAATTTCACCCCCTAGAGGGAAAATTTACCCTTTGTCGTTAACATCCAAAAAACAAAATTTGTAACTACACTATTTACCACATAAAAGTATAGCAGTTAACCCAATAAAGGATGAAAAGGTTGCAATATAAATACAGATTACGACGCCATAAGTATTAATAACGCTAGCAAAGTCTGATTTCGATGCCCCATTTTATTGAGCTATATTAATAAAAACAAAATAAACTGAACGGAGAAAATAATAGACGGAGACGAGGCGTACCGTAAAATTTAACGATATCGAATCTATATCAGCGAAATTAAAGTACATATTTATGAACTATCTAAGCAACAGTACTTTTAGAGCGTTCGTAGCCTAATGGATGAGACGAACGGTGTGTTTGTATTGAATTATGTCACTAAGCTGAGCCCCGAATTCTCTGACATGTAGCATTATTTTTTCGTAGCTGACAGAATAACGTATGGGTATCTTAAGATGAATGGCGGTATTTATATTATGATATTTATGTTCTATGCTAATCACACAACATCACATGTATTGTGAGCTAGTCTGTCTATATTCCAATATTCATTAAAGAGTAAATCAATATTAATCCATATATCAGTACTTACAATTTTGGTATTAGTGTAATAATACTTTGTGTGGAATATTAAGGTGTTTTATATGAAAGACCAAGATTAGGACCTATGCTTATATGTACAGTCGTGGTCAACTAATTAGGGACATTCAGGATAGTGAAGGGCTATAGCCGGTTATGTACATTTAAATATAAAACCCTATTGATTTCTCAGCACCTATTATTTGCATAATGTGGTCCGATTATTATGCTATAAATGACTGTAAATAAAAGATTTAATAAATAGAAAAAGTATTTAATATCAAAGATTAAACATTGATTAAATATTAAGGTACAATTCTGTAGTGGACATTTAATTAAGGACAGTAAACTATAATGAAAAATACAATTACACAAAACTTATAATCTTCAGTGTTATAATATCTTTAACAGCTCCATTTTATTACGTGTAAAATCAGTACCCAGTAGCAAAACCTTTGTTAGTAATAATTACCGCTTGACACCGATGTGGCATAGACATTATCAGTTTCTGACATGTTTCGACAGGAATATTTGCCCATGCCTCACAAAAAGCTTCATGAAGTTCATCCAAATTTGTATTACGATAAGTGGCAACTTTTTTCCTGATTTCGTGCCAAAGGTGCTCAATTGGGTTGAGGTCTGGGCTATTTGCTGGCCAATCTAGCACCGATACAAACTGACTGGTAAGAAACGACTTGACTGAATGGGCGGTATGTTTCGGGTCGTTATCCTGCTGAAACGTCCATATAATAGGGAGATGCTCCTCAGCACAGGGAAGCATAGTTTCTTCCAATATTGCCTTGTATTGATGTTGGTCTAAGTTACCCTAAACTTTCCTCACAGGTCCCACTCCACGTCCAGAAAATGAACCCCATATTTTAATGTTTCCACCGTCATGTTTCACCTGTTTTTTTGTGAATCTTGGATTCATTTCCGCTTTTACAGGACACCGTAGATATTGCCTTCCATCTGAAGAAATCAAATTAACCTTGGTCTCGTCAGAGAAAAGTACATGTTGCCATTGGGCGTAGGTCCAATGTCCATATTTACGTGCAAATGCCAAACGAGCATTTCTATGTTCTTTCTTCAACAACGGTACTTTGCGAGCCACTCTTCCGAACAACTCTACTTCTACCAAACGTCGTCGAACGGTCCTCGCAGATACACCGGCTCTTTCGTTTGCCCCAAACACTTCGTGTTTAATTAAAATAGAGCCTAGAAACGGATCTTTCTTAGCTAACCTGGCTATCATTCTATCTTCTTGCGGAGTCGTTTTTCTCGATCTTTTTGTTCTGGACACATTTAAAGCTGTGTTATAGCGCTTGAAATGTTGCACTGCATTGCATACCATAGTTTTTGAACAATTTAAATGTTGTGCTATCCTTCGGTATGACCAACAACGCTCGACAAACTTCATGACAATTTTTCGTAGTGTTGGATCGCAACTTTTATTTTTGCCCATTTTTCTTCAAAATAATTCTCAAAACTTAAAATAAAAATCTGGATTGCCGCCAAAACGACCACTAAACAATAAAAAAAGAAACAAAAAAGTATTAAAATTCCAATTTTGAAATTAGAACACAATACCTCAGTGTCCCTAATTAAATGGCCAGCCAGCATTCTTTGAACCAATAGCACTATGATATTGTATCAGCTATACTGTAAAGAGGTTTAATGTTTAAGAAGTTGTTATTGTTTGTATAATCGCGCACATAAATGACTAATTACACTTACATGTAAAAGATATGGAATAATGCTAAGACTCGTTGGAAAATAAAAAAAATATTCACAATTTGAGTTAACTAGAGATTGTCCCTAATTAGTTGACCACGACTGTATATGACTAGCGGCCTGCTCCGGCTCCGCTCGAGTCTTTAACAAAAATATTAACGATATTTGACAATTTTATTTTTTCAAATAAAAGAACACTTATTGCTTCATAACTATAATAGTTAGACATATGCTGTTGCGACACTTTTTGTAAATAAGAATATATTCCACAAAGTCGTAGTACATTATTTTATTCTATCATGAATACTTTCGCAGGGCACGCGATGTAAAGAATATTTTAGGTAATTTTTTTACACCTTAGGTTACATTATCGGAGTTTTAGTAAGAATACCTAATTTTTTTCAAAAAAGATTATAACCTATGTCACACGAGAATAGTGTAGCTTCCAAATAGTGAAAGAATTTTTCAAATCGGCTCAGTAGTTTCGAAGCCTATTCAATACAAACAAACAAACAAATCTTTCCTCTTTATAATATTAGTATAGAAGTATAGATATAGATCAAATTTACTAAATAACATCTAGTTTGTCTTCAAAATATGAAACACAAACTGTCCCTTACCAGCAACTCCGCAATTAACCAACCACTAATTGTAATTCAATTAATTCTAGTCATAACCGACCCAGCTAAACAACTGGAAAATTTGGGACAATTTATAACTCCTTTAACTTTACGACTAATTGCTTTACCATTTGACCTAAATACGAAATTATCTTAAAACATAAACCCGAGACTCGTAAACGCAACATGGGCGCTTAACCGCTATTAAGAGTCGCCAAGCTCGACTTGCAAAAGCTCAATAGCTTTTGAGGCATGGCTTTGCTTTACTTTTATAAAAGATTTTTGATGAAAGAAGCCTATGCGCTTGTTAACACGGGGTTCAGAGCTTCGGTTTTACTTGTCACGTCAGAACACAGATAACTCAATTTAACGCTATTTCAACTTCCCTGGTTCACTATGGAAGCTAACTAAGAATGTTTTATTTGTATTTGAAATGATTCCGTGAACTCATTTCTTCCGTTGTATCTATCACCAGCGATCTAAGCAGTCTACACTTGGGAATCACTGTTTTCTGTTAAAAGGAGCTCGTCGGACTTTTGCGTGTGCGTTCGAGTCGATTTTGTTCTTCTTAAGCGTTTTACTTTTGTTTTAAAATAACCGGGAATAAGTCATCCTATCGTTCATCCTATCCCAAATTACGATTCACTGTACCATCGCCCAGACAAAGAGCAAACAAACGTGTTGGGTTACTGCACTATCGAGTCAGTCCCTAGAAAGAGTGATCATTGCGGTATTTAGCTTTGGAAGGTGCGGATCCGATCAGTCTAGTCTAGGCAGCGGCTTGGCTCTGCCCCTGGCATTGCTGAAGTCCATGGGCGACGGTAACCACTCACCATCAGGTGGGCCGTATGCCCGTCTGCCTACAAAGGCAATAAAAAAAAAAAAAAAAAAAAAAAAAGTCTTAGTATGATCCGCTATCTCTTTCTGCTTGAGGCGATTCTGATGAACTTTATAAGAGACCTCTCATTTATAGATTTTCTGATTCGGTCGGCCCACCGCATAGAAGACTTGCTACGCAGTTTTATGCCAACCACCCTACCTCGCACGATCAAGCTTTCTATAAGCTACCTCGGAATTGAACTAATGAAAATTCCCTCTCACTGAACAACTAGCATACTGACCTCAGTTGTGATAAAGCTCACTCGAGTTGCGTTCCTCTTCTTTATTTCGGTACTATCACTATGAATTGATCTAATTGATCTTCATTTAGAATATTAAAGTTTTTTTTAATTTCCTCAAACAATGTTACCATATCAAACGTCGAATAAACTTTAATCCAGCAATAAACCAAAATTTAATTGTAGCCTAGAAAATTACTAGAACACTAAAGGATAATACAATAGTTTTGTATTAAAATAATCAAGAAGATATCCATCATTTTAAGCTCATTGAATGCTTAAAGAATAATTGCTTATTTTGAAACCTTAATTAAATTTTAAAAGGTAGTGTTGAAAAATGTACTGATGTCAAAAGAAATGAAAAACCCAATATTTAAAAAAAAATTATTTTCGTAGCAGCTTGATAAAAAATCTTGATCAGTAGATATAGCTGTCGATGCGAAAAAATCTGCTTTTGAAGTGATATTCAGTAAATTGCGCCATAAATTTTATGAACTTAATAACAAAAGTAAATAAAAGGGCTACGTGTCACAAGACATTAATGGAGATGCTCATAACGTTATTTAGAACATAAAACATAACCAGGCACCGTGATATGAGAAGTCGTTTGTTTGACATTATCATGATTATGGCACGTAACTTGGGCATGAATATCATGTATGTAGAGGTCCTGACACCATGAATGGAATCTATTTATGTGTTTTTGTAAAATCGTATTCTTCGATAATAATTTGTGGGCCTTGAAGATAAGCCATTATTGGGGTTGATCCCGAATACACGTACAGTGTGCAATACCAGATTTGATATCGAAGACCTTCGCAATAGAATACATAATTGTATAGCAGTAGATAAAGCAGAACTGTGAAACCGGCCCATGTTGACTTAACTTCGTACGACCAAAAGTTTCCAAGTTAAGTTAATAAATTAAGTACAAACTGAGTTTGTCATCTTGGCGAAAGGATAAGACGTCCGGTGAATTTGTATCTAGTGATGCAACGGTGTTGGAATCCCGCAATTTTTCTAAACGTACTTAACAAATGTTCACGATTGGCTTCCACGGTGAAAGAACAATATTGTGTAATAAAAATCAAACCCGCAAATTATAATTAGCGTAATTACTGGTGGTAGGATGTCTTGTGACTTCGCACGGGTCGGTCGGGAATCGGTCGGGGTCGGGAAATCGGGAATCGGTTTGTAGATGCAAGATGCAAATCCCACCCCTCCTGGCTGAGCATTTGCTCGCCCACCTGTCCTGGTGAAACTGGAAAGGCCTACGGGCCACAAGTAATCATTCTTTACAAAAAAAAAAACAAGATTCTTCCTTCTTAAATCAGGATTTTCCCCGGAGTCACAAGTTGTCTAATGACATATAGAACATTGCCATTAAAGAAACCCTTAGTATTAGCGTCTTGGTTATGAGTAAATGGGCTAAATCCCGGAAAGACTGGCTGAAAACGTTGCGTAATCTCGACCGCGGTGGTCACGATTCTCAGTCATAAGAAATCGAAGACGACAATAATGATTTATCAAGTTGAAAAAACCTTCAATCAAAGTTCCAACGATAAAAACTGAAACTTAGTACAAAGCTCGAAGGCATATAAAAACAACAGGGGAATCCTCATAAAACGTATTTCATACCGATTTTATGGTAATGCCAAAATTATACGTTGTCTAATTTATGACGGGCTTCAAAGTTTTCGGCGTATTTTGAGTGACGTAAATCAGATGAGCTCAAGCAGACGCCTGGTGTGAGCCGATAACTGGGCTCCATAGGCAAAGCGACGAGAATTTTGCCCACCTTGAAATTTAAAGTTGAATTTTTTTGCCTGAAATTTGAAATGAAAGTCGAATAACCGCGATCTCTAGCTTCAAACCGGAATGTATCTTTGCCTAGCGGTGACTGAACTGGAAAAATACTAAGGCTCTCTCTATATTTTAAACGCATTTCACAATTTACTGGTGGTAGGACCTTTTGTGAGTCCGCGCGGGTAGGTACGACCACCCTGCCTATTTCTGCTGTAAAGCAGTAAATCGTTTCGATTTGTGAAGGGTGGGGCAGCCGTTGTAACTATACTGAGACCTTAGAACTTATATCTCAAGGTGGGTGGTGCATTTACGTTGTAGATGTCTATGGGCTCCAGTAACCACTTAACACCAGGTCAGTTATGAGCTCGTCCACCGATATAAGCAATAAAAAAAAACAACCTCATCGCGCGTCAACTTTTTTTGGTAGGAATTTCTAAGCCATTAAGCTATATAAATCATATCATAATTAAATAATTTATAGAAAAAAACACACGAAATATCTTTATACAGTTAACAACATTTTATTACTTACTAAAGCATAAAGTTATTTCGCTCATCGAGACGAATGCTTTCATAATTCCTTCGTCTATACCCTTAAATGATGTATCTCGAAGAAGTTTCAAGGGCCGGCCATTTTACGCGTCAACGACTTATTTATTCGAGCGTTCCCATCCAATAATGGGCTCCGTCTTCCGTCATTGGCCTCGTGCTCTGACCCTGAATATCAACCGTGATTGCATCTATATTACGATATTTCAGTTACAAATGGTAACAAGTCAGAAATAAACTCCAATGAAACAATTAGCAATAATGCATTTCGGTTTGAAGACTGGGACAGCCCTTTTGCTGTAAAAACAGAGACCTTAGAACTTACATCTCAAGGTGGGTGGCGGCATTTACGTTGTAGATGTCTATGGGCTCCGGTAACCATTTAACACCAGGTGGACCGTGAGCTCGTCCAAACATCTAAGAAAAAAAAATTGGAAGCTAAACGTTTCTTTTTTATGTTTCACCCATCTTTTTATAATTATTCAATTAATCTAAAATGTTATATAATTGTGAATGGATTTAGAAAATGATTTAGTTATTTTCTAAATTTAGCCTTCGGTTTAGTAATTTTGTGCTCATCATATATTCTTCGTTTTTTTCTCGAACGGATCGTTGGTAGCTAAGGAGCTATCGCAACTATCCTCGGACTAGTAAGTGAGTTCACGAGGCTCAATCTAGGAGGACTTGCTAACACAAGCCATGCTACCGAAAAAATCCAATGAGAAAATCTGGCGAGAGACTCAGTGCGATTCAGATATCAATGGGTCCGAGCACACAACACAAAGGACCGGAGGCAGCCTCTTTTTTTAAAATTGAAATATTTTCGATCTAGACTTCCTAATTCGAATTTGGTGTGTATTTCCTGCAACCGTACCACAGGTGAAAGGCTAACTTGAGGGTGCTGAATATAAAACGTTTATTTACTTATTACTATTGTTCGCTATTATTACTATTATTACTTTATACTATGTACTATTGTTACGATATTATTACTATTATTCGTTACAGTAACATCGACTATAATCACTGACACTCCAAGATATAGATTCATTTTAAATATATATTTTTTTTCTATTGTTTTGCTATTTATAATTTAGAAAAAAAAATCACGACACGAAAGCTCATCAATAGTTACAAAACATAAACAGAATTGTTTGTCAAAAAGGAAGCGAAAATCGTCGCATCATGAAATTGAAAATGAAAATCTTTAACTATTTACATATAAATTTATATAGTGGAGAACGCCAATAAAATTTTGAAATATAATTAGTGGACGTAGTACTAAAATAGGTTAAGTATATAATGTAATATAGATTAGGTACCCATTTAATAGAATTAAGTAGTAAAATAGATTCTTGGAAACTTCTACGATCTTGGTATAGCGAACGACAATTATAACTGAACGATGTTCTGAATTATTAAGATTATTATGTGACGGTCCCGAGTGTGAACTCACCCTATTTTTAATTTTATCTGCCGTTTGAAAAGGGTTCGAAGTGACAAGCAATTAAAAATAAATTAATCTGAAGCTAGCCTTGGCACGGACACATAAGTGCATTTTTGTTCGGAGAACACTGACAGACAGTTTAATTTGAAGGACTTGATGTACGCTGTTTTTAAACCAATTCCAATTATATGTACAATTTAAAAGCGGATGGACTGCTTTTACGCTGTTTTTAAAATAATTTCAGCTACATTTACAATTTTGAAGATAACGGACTTAACATTAGACAATAAATTAAAAACTATTTCGGGATTTTTTTGTCGTACACATTCTAAAGGAGGATTTTAACATAAGACAAATCATTTTTTTTTTATATCAGCTAACATTTTTTTTTTATTGCTTATATGGTGGATGAGCTCACAGCCCACCTGCTGTTAAGTGGTTACTGGAGCCCATATACATCTACAACGTAAATGCGGCACCCATCTTGAGATATAAGTTCTAAGGTCTCAAGTATAGTTACAACGGTTGCCCCAACCTTAAAATCAAAAAATTTCGAAAAAATACTAGTCAATTATAATCACATTTATTTTTTCCAATCCAATCCAATCTGAATATTATGCTAAACCCCTTCATACTCGCTTATTCTTTTTGAATACTTGCAAATCTTGGAAATCTGTGTGTTTATTTATTTACTTAATTGTTACACTTAATAGAAAAAAAGCCAGTTTAAATAAAGTAACACATTAACAATGGTGAATTGTTTAATAAAACTAAAATTACACTGAATGCGACTTCAGAATTTATTGGAAATTAAATTTAGAATATAAAATTTTGTACTCCTCCAGACTTGCTTACTAGTAAAGAGCAATTAAAAATGACAGAAAAGATCGAAAGGAAAACAAAATGACGCTTACATTTCTCAGTTTCGTTCAATTTACGAGCTTTGTAAAAGCCGTATTTCAGAAAGTCCGTCGTCGGCTGCGTCAATCGGCACTAAAGGCAATTTATTCTCCGTCCGTATACACGCCGAGGATCGGACTATGCCCATTGGGACTTCGACCAAAAACAAGTTTCAAATGTTGTAGCATTTGAACTATTGCATTGCAACTGAGTATTTTACGTATTACTAGCTGACCCGGCGAACTTCGTAACGCTTAATAGTCGATCCTTTGATAATTTTTTTTAATACTTATTCTGCTATTGGCATTAAAATACTAGCGTCACTCAATTGTTTTACCTTCCCGGAACCTCTCCACTAACACTTAAACTTTATGGTATGGTATTAAAGTTCAAATTGACTTTTAAGTATTATTACGAATCGTTTTATGGGGAGTATAGAAAAGTGTTGTTTTTAGACTTTTTCAGGCAATTTTTTTAATTTTTCTTACGTTAAAAACCACGCTCATACTTCAAGGATATACTAAAAAAATTATTTGCGAAATCGTTTCAGCTGCTCTCAAGATATGCGCTTAGCAACACATTCAGTGAATCATTTATATATTATAGAAAAGTAATTTATATTCAAATGTATTCATGCTATTATGTGAAAATGAAAAATAATATTTTAACCAGAAAAGAATAATTCTGAAAAATTATATCTGCGCAAATAAATAAGCCGATCTTTGTGTAAATAATTAAATAGAAGTGTGTCTGTGATTGGAATAAGGCTTCTTGAATCCCGTTCTATTTATATATTATAGTCTTTTAGTCGGATTTTATATGTCCCTGCGTCTTTTTGTTTGTTTGGTTTTTAATTTTCGAAATTATTAATCTTTTTGATTTTATTCACTTTTGCAAAGTATTCTTCTTATTTTCAGCATCTGCACTGGATTAGAATTTTGTATTTCTAAGAGACAGCGCATACTGAAAATAATGTACAGAATGTGGAAATATCTCTTGAAAAAAATAATGTATTCATTTTTTTTTATTGCTTATATGTGTGGACGAGCTCACAGCCCACCTGGAGTAAAGTGGTTACTGGAGTCCATAGACATCTACAACGTAAATGCGCCACACACCTTGAGATATAAGTTCTAAGGTCTCAGTATAGCTACAACGGCTGCCTTTCAAACCGAACGCATTACTGCTTCACGGCAGAAATAGGCAGGGCGGTGGTACCTACCCGTGCGGACTCACAAGAGGTCCTACCACCAGTAATTACGCAAATTATAATTTTGCGGGTTTGATTTTTATTACACGATGTTATTCCTTCACCGTGGAAGTCAATCATGAACATTCGTTAAGTACGTATTTCATTAAAAAAATTGGTACCCGCCTGCGGGATTCGAACACCGGTGCATCGCTATATACGAATACAACGGACGTCTTATCCTTTAGGCCACAACGACTTCAATTCATTTCAAAGGAGAGATTTTCTAATCACTTTTATTTTATTTTATAAAAGGCATGATACATTTACCCTATACTTTTCTTGATTCAGATTTGCTATACTACCTGACGCCATCATTAAATCGACTGTAATCGTTTTTGATTCAGGAACGTCTATCAAATCCTTTATGTCAGCTTTCGTTTGTAGATTAGCAGTTGTTCCATCCGAAGAACTGACACTCCGTTTAATCTTGTAGTATTACGAGTATATTTTGATTGACTTGAGAAATTACCCTCATTCATTCAACGCTTATTAATTACAAACAAGAAATGATTTCAAGAGATGATGTTTTTAGGCTTTGTAGCAAACGTGTCTGCCTTCATATATAACGCCCTAAGTCTCATTTGTATATAAGCTTTGTCCCACCTCTTTCGAATCTGTATCTATGTCTGCTTCGTGGAAAAAATAGTTAGTATGATAAACACATGCACTATTAAGATTAATTTTACCTTTTTTTTTCTTTTTTCGGGCCGGGGACCATTCCTCCTACGAGGTCCTTGTCCTAAGTAATACGATTATGTCGATCTTCAAACACCGCAGACAAGTACTAACATTTCTAAGGTATTATATTGGTGTGTCGACAAATAACAATGAACGAAAAACAAATCTAAATAAAATACCTAAAATTCTACAGCAGTGCGTAATTATTTGCTGTAAAGGGTTTTGTAAGCCCGGACGTGTGGGTATCAACATTTTGGCAAGCAGTCATGTGTTCCGGTTTTAAGCGTCAGAGTCCCGCCATACTCGTTCGTTTACTGGTGGTAAGATGTCTTTTATGCCCACTCGGGTAAGTACCACCACCCTGCCTATTTCTGCTGTGAAACAGAAATGCGTTTCGGTTTGAAGGGTGGAACAGCCGTTTCACTGAAAAACTAAGACTTAGAACGAATGTCTGACGGTGGGTGGCGGCATTTACGTTGTTGATATCTATGGGCTCTGGTGGCTTCTTAACACCAGATGAACTGTGATCTCGTGCATAAAAACAAAAAAACAAAAACAATACAATTGAATCTGTTACTGCTTGCTTGTCAGCGAAAGCGGCGCTATGAAAACTTATTACGGTAGTTTTATTTATTTATTTATTTATTTAAATAAGTACTGGCACATCACAAACATCTAACATTGAAAATAAATTTAAACTATTTAATTTATGGCCTGATGCATGTGACAACAATGGCGTACATAGCATTGGCAATTCATCGGCTCGGCTTTAATGTTGTATCAGTACTAAGTTTGGTAAAGGTACTAATTGTATAAATTCAAACTTGTCTCTTTCAACCAGCCATCATTTGTGTATAACGTAACGAAGTTAGATTGTCAATACTGCGAAACTGTCATATTCTTATAATCCAATTAAAAGTTTGTAGACTCAAATGTGCCCGTCGTTTATCGGGGATCTTGAATGAATCATTGTTTTGCGTTTCTCTTGAAATTAAATGAGGTTTCAGTTACTGAACGGAGTAACTTACATAGTCTGCTGTCAATGGACAGCAATGGTTTTGTACGGTATTGAATATCTAGCGCGTTTTCCACGCTTAGGGGGCGCGCGTGGTACGTGGGTCTTGACAGTTTGTAGACCTGTTGTCAATGCCTACATTATTTTACAAAAACATTATTAAAATTATCATTATTTTCAAACATTGTTTCCGTATGCTATACCTACAGCAACCAAAGCAAGTTTAAAAAAAAAAATTGATCATAAAGACATTGCTAAATGATTTAAAAAAAAAATACACCTTTTAAAAACTGTAACTTAAAAAAATACTAATACTAATTCGTAGCAACATAATTTTAAATGATTATTTATAAATGCTATTGACTGACAAAATATAATTAAAATTATCCAAATAACTTTACGGAGACATGAGGTAAAAACACAATTGTAATGATTACATGTTGTTTTAAATAATATTGTAGTCATTGTTTTTGTTTTTGAGTCACAATATTTTAAGTGACTTAAGTAAATAACTTAAGTTACTGGTTTAGCGCAGATCTTGAAATTATTAATTTTTTTATGATACTATTTCTTGTTATTATGTGCTGGGGGGAATAGGGAAAGTACATCATATTTTTATCTTATATATTAGTGCTAAGTGATTAGCAAAGACCATAGACATATAGATATAGTTCACAACATGAATGCGACCTTGGGATATGAGGTAAGTCTTAGAGTTCCATCTCTAAAGCTCACGTCAATCCTCATATAACGTTTATGTGTGGTTTATTGCAATCAGATTGAGACAGGCCATTAAAATTATTTTAAATTATTATTAATTTACTGGTGGTAGGACCTCTTGTGTGTCGGCACGGGCAGGCATCACCACCCTGCCTATTTCTGCCGTGAAGTAGTAATGCGTTTCGGTTTGAAGGGTAGGGCAGCCGTTGTAACTATACTTGAGACCTTAGAGCTTATATCTCAAGGTGGGTGACGCATTAACGTTGCAGATGTCTATGTGCTCCAGTAACCACATAACACCAGGACGGGCTGTGAACTCATCTATCCATCTAAACAATAAAAAAAAACCCAAGCGAGCCTAAAATTAAAATGACACACATACAGCGAAAGAAAATTCATTTTTCAATCATGACATTTGTATAGTAGAAGAAGTAACATAGACATCGGGTATTCATAAACTACATTCAATATATCCCTGTTCCAAGATCAGCGTCAGTAACGCCGATAAAAATAATGTACTGCATTAAGAATGGCGCGAATATTTCCTGTAGAGCGAGTCATATAAAATTCTAGAATAAATAAGAAATGTCATTACGCAGGCAGCGCGGTGGGACGATGTCGGCGCATTAATGAGACCAGCTCGGTTGGAACTTGTTATAAATACACGCTTGTAGTTCACTAGTAAATTGAGCTAAGAGTCGTGAGGCGCTTGCGATACACTGAACCTAGTGGTCACGAACAACGATAAGTGAACTAGCTCACGGTCCGTCACAACGTTATACCAACACACATATTGGAACCATTAGGTCGAAAATTCGATTGTATTATATAACTCCGCACCTTTTATATCGGGGAGCTGAAGATTCATGGGAGAAATGAGCAGGATAACTGTAATCGCCAATATTGGGCACCATAGGGCTTGTCACCAGTAAATGCGTGTTTGTGTTCTATGCATTTCCAAACCGTTCATCCAATTGTAGTTAAACATGGCGTAGTTCTTGTTAGTACGCCAGGAAAGATTTCTCTCGGAGTGCCATCAATATACAATAAATAGTTTGCCAATAGTTTAATCAATCTTTTTCATATGATTAGTCATAGCCGAGTTTCTCTAGTCATTTTATAAGGCTGTAACAGAATTATGTATCTGCAGGTACAGCAAAGATTTTGTATAGAAAAATAACAGGCGTCATATTTTTAACTTTATAATTTAAATAATAATTCGACGCTTGAAAGGCAAACGTGACTAAGCGACAATTATTGCTTTGTACATAAATGATCGGCAATAACCATATTCGATGCGCAAAACAAATATATTTCTAGAACTATTAAAATCATTTCAATCCTACAGCTAGATTCGTTAAAATAGAATTTTTTTCAGGTATTTCAACTGTCAATAAGTCTACTGTAAAGTTCACGCATTGTCGCTTAGTCACGTTTGCCTTTCAAGCGTCGCTTATGTTTCTAACATTTTGAATTTTATTGAATACAGTATTTATTTATCTTTTAAGTAATATTCAAACTTTGAAAGCAAATTTGTTAAACTTACTTAGAACAAGTAATTAAAGTTAGGAAACTGAACGTCGCTCATTCGAACATTTGTGTAATGAACTTGAGCACATAATAATATATTATTATAACGTAACATAACGTCTCCCTTTACGTAACAGAATGTAAACTTGGTGCAAATTGAATTAGAAATGTACCCTTGCCTTGTGAAATGTTCGCCAGCACTCGGAGATATTGTAGTTATAAATGAGAGTTAACATTTTAGGCATATTGTTACTATAATATGTTTGTTACATAATATATTTTTTTCGACGTAGATTGGAAAAAAACGTTTCATCTGATTATTAGTAACTAGCGGCCCGCTCCGGCTAGGCTCGGCTCGGGTCTTTAACAAAAATTTTAACGATATTTTACGTTGTTTTATTTTTTTACATAAAAGAACACTTCTTGTGGCATAACTATAATAGCTATAGTCAGACATATGCTGTCGCGACACTTTTCGTAAATAATAATGTGTTCTGTAAAGTCGTTGTACATTATTTTATTCTATCATCAATAGTTTTCGCAGCGAACGCGCTGTAAACAATATTTTAGGTAATTTTTTTACACCGTGGGTTACATTATTGGAGTTTTAGTCAAGATCCCTAATTTTTTTCAAAAAAGATTGTAACCTATGACACTCGGGAATAGTGTAGCTTCCAAACAGTGGAAGAATTTTTCAAATAGGTTCAGTAGTTTCGGAGCCTGTTCAATACAAACAAACAAACAAATCTTTCCTCTTTATAATATTAGTATAGATTCGTAAAGATCATAAATCTTGTAAAGTTATTACAGCCGTTCGTTTTGATACAACTACCACCTTTTAGACCAGCATTATGGTGTTGGGAATACCACAACCGTGAGTTGTTAACGGGAATGAAGTAGGAAACCAGGATGCGTGGGTCAGCTGCTCGCATCTCCAGATTATTAATCGGAGAGATTATTATCATACACTAGACGAGTCCTGTGGTTTCGTCCAAGTTTAATTTTTGTTCTTGTTTTGTTGGTTGTGTAAATAACTCTCGGATACAAAAATCGATTTTAATGTCAATCGATTTCTAGATCTATTGGTATGTAAAATTAGTGAGGCGATTGCATGCAGCAGAGATGCGAATGTTGCGATGGATGTGTGGAGTAACGAGAATGGATAGAATACGGAATGAATATGTTAGAGGAAGTCTGAAAGTGGCACCTGTGACAGAGAAGCTGAGAAGTGCGCGTTTGGAATGGACATGTGATGAGACGAAATGAAAATGAGGTTTGTAAGAGAATGTTAACTATGAACGTGGAAGGATATAGAGGAAGAGGTAAACCTAAGAAGAAATGGATGGATTGCGTGAAAGACGATATGGGAGTGAACGAAGAAATGGTGTATGGTCGAAGAGTATGGAAGGAGAAAACATGCTGCGACAACCTCAGGTGACTGGGAGAAGAGCAGAATAATGATGATGATGGTATGTAAAACTATGAGCCAGTGGAAACATGAGAAATTTCAGTCAAATTCATCCAGCCATTTTTAAGTGACGTTAACGAACCATAGAAACGTACAAATTCACAATTACCATATCAAGTATAGATGTACGATCCTTTGACTTCAAATTTTATTTATGCGTCTTGTAAAATTCGTAATAAGTACTAATCTGTAAACGGACTACGCATAGCTTGAGCAGTGTGTAGTTCATAAAACATTTAATTTGTTCGTCACACGGTTTTGTGAAAATTGCTTGAATAGATGAAAAAGCAATTAACATAAGCTGAAAACTTAGGGAAATTTATATTTATTCTATTTATATGCTATTATATTTATTCTATTTATCTTTTATTATAAATATTTAATTTATTTTTATTTATATATAAGGCTATAAGCTGTTAAAACACACATCAAATTAATATCACGACCGTATGAATTCAGAACAGTGAACCTTTGCAATCCTTAGCTTGAATTCCCTAATAACTTCCTCAATGAAGGTTTTTTAACAAAATCAGCTGGCTGTTGTATAATTATTGATGAGGCTTGATACGAACACATATCGCTGATTGAAACCTCAATCCAATCGGTTTCAAATTTGGAATTCCTAATATACATAAGTGTCTAATAAACTCTATGAATAAAATAGAAAGAAATAGAACTCTATGAATAGGTTCAATACTCAAAGAAATCTGAATCTTAATTTTCAGTACGAAAACGTATTTTCAAATGAATTGACGTATACGAAAAAACAAATTGACAACATAAACTGAAAGTACTTATTAAAACAACGAAATCAAAAGCTTATTACAAAACTTCGTATTGATATCAATAAATTTTGTTAAACAAGTACAAGAGGCAATAAACCGAGAAAGCAATAAAAATTTATAAAGCACCATAATAGTGCCCGAAGGAAAAACCTAGAGACTGTCAAGGAATATCTTTACGATCTGAGAGAACAGTTTATATAGGCTATTAAATAAGAGCTATAAAACTACAACTTAGATTTAAAACAGACATTCTAACATAGGTACGGAAGTATTGAAAGATCAATACTGTTTAAGAAACGGAAATAAATTAATAGGCGAGCTGGGATATGGGATATTAGATGTAAAAGCTTTTGAAAGTTGTAACGAGAATTTATAATCACTGCACAACGATGAAGATATTTTTGTTAAAATCTAATATTTCTCAATTACTTTAATCTAATTTCCAATACAGGAACGCACGGTGGCTTGACGGCAATAATTATGAAACTATACTAAAATAAATCAAGGAAGCGAGATTTGTATAAGGTCCAAAGCCGGTTGCGGACCGAAAACTAAGCTATACCAAAGCTTAACTAAGCCAGCTAGGCTAAGCTAAGCTAGAAATAAATGGCGTACACACCAAGAGCTAAGCCAAAGCTCAGTCACTGTTACGAAGTTCAATTAGACGGACGACGCTCGCCATGAATATAATCGATGAAGAAAGTTCCGATAATGAATACGTTACACATAGAAAAAGAAGATTAATACGGACTTATCATTCTTTTAGAAAAGAACATTCCAGATCTTGTATAAGTCAACACATTCAATCTCGGCACACAAGTGGAGAGCTTAGACCTTTATTTTACGAGTTAGATGATGAACATTTTCAGTTATATTATCGTATTATAAAAGTTCAGTTCCGTAGTACAGGAAATTGTTTAACAACTTCAATAGATTGCTCCATATACGCTACAAAACGACCGTGCCTACGACAAAGAACATTGGATAGCACTGGCTAAGGATGTGCGAAGGGCGTGCTGGGAAGGCGAGAGGGGCTTAGCTTAGTTCGTGTATCGTGTAGCTTCGCATATTTTAGTTAGCTAACGTAGCTTAGTTCGCATAGTTTGCTGTCTGCACACAAGTATGGAAAACTGCGTTAGCTATGGGCTTACCTAAGCTTAGTTAGCTAAACTAAGTTAGCTTACCTCTTGGTCTGCAACCCGTACAATGATCGAACTGCTATAAATTTTACTTCTTTCTCATATCTACTTCAGTACGCTCAATAAAATTTGGAAACGAATTGAACAAATGAAAATATAATTTACTCGTTGAAATATTTCAGTCCCCACTTGTTGCCTAGAGGCATTTTGGATTACGGCCAAAGTGAAATATTTGCTGGCGATAAATGTTCACTAGGTACAGTGACATTCAAAAGTGCATGAATACTATTTTAAAAAATCATACAAACCTATAAAAAATACTAGCTGTTATTAGTAGGTGTTGTTGTGTTGTTGGCTGTGTCGATTGATATCGCCAACGCCTTCAACACGATCCCCTAGAGCACGATCGTGGAATCGCTTCGGTTTCACCGTGTCCCCAATAGTCTCCGCACCCTGATAGAGGACTACCTCTCAGGGCGGAATGTGGTCTTTCCCGAAAGGAGGGGGTCAGGACAGAAAGAGGTGTCTGCGGGGTCCCACAGGGGTCGGTACTGGGATCACTCCTGTGGGAGATCGGTTTCGACTGGGTTCTGCGCGGTGCTAGCCTGCGGGGCGTCCACGTAGTATGCTATACCGACGATACGCTGGTGACGGCCCGCGGAGCTGACTACAGAACCGCAGCGATACTTGCGACGGCGGCGGTCTCCACCGTCGTTAGTCGTATTCGGAGGTTTGAGGATTGAGGTGGCCCTTATGCTTCACCCAGTCTGGAGGGGACCCCCTCCGGGAGCGACTCTTATAGTCGGCGGAGTATCGATCGCTGTCCAACCGAAGCTCAAATATTTGGGCCTTGTGCTGGACTGTCGATGGCGCTTCGACCACCACTTCGGTGAGCTAGTCCCGAAGCCGCTGGTGATGGCGGTTAGCCCGTTTTCTCCCCAACGTCGGTGGTTGCAGCGCCGGTGTCCAGCGTCTGTACCTGGGGGTCGTGTGCAGTATGGCCTTGTACGGCGCCGGCACTCCCGTGTGGTCGCCTGGACTCTCGGCGCGCAATGCAGCTTTGCTACTACAAGCTCAGCGGGCGTTCGCGGTGAGGGTCATCAGAGGGTATCGTACGATCTTCCGGGAGGTCACCTGCGCCCTCGCCGGCTCCCTTCCTTGGGATCTCGAGGCTGAGGTAGTGGTTGCGGTATACCAGCGCAGGACTCAGTCCCTGAATCGGGGACGGATGCCCAGCCCGTCGTCTGTCGGGCGGTGGAGGCGTGCTGCGCGTCATCTGGCGTACGCCAAGTGGAGGGAGCGGTTGCTGGAGGAGCTTGGCCAAACTTCAGCCACCCGCCGGTGCAGCCTTGAGGCCCTGGTGCCCATGCTGGAGGCACGGTCAGATCGGCGACACGACGAGAATTCGTGAGGCTGAGGAGTGCGAAAGGGAGTGGGATCCCTCTTCGGTTCCTCAGCGAAGAAGGCAGATTGAGCGGCACGGGCGCGAAGCTCCCACTCATCTCCCGTAGGGGCTATCAGGTGCCGGGTGCGGGGGCGCCCGGTACTCGGCTGTCCGTCCGGTGGTGAGGCGGCGCAAGGTAGCTCCTGTGCTCCGCTCACGGTGTGGCTCTCGAGATGACGTCCTGCGGAATCTTCCCGGGGATGGAATCGCGTCCTATTGTCAGGATGGGTACCGGCGACGGCGAACCTTCCGCGCGCACTGTGCGGTACCGTGGGTTTCGTGGAATCGGAGTGGTGAGGCTCCATGGGACTTAGTCGGTAGTCGGGTAGCTCTGGAGGCGCCGGAATCCGACATAACCCGGTCTGTTGCCCCCCTCGACCGAGTACCTGTAGATGGATTCCCTAGCGTTAAAAAAAAGTTGTTGTGATAGTATTAATGGAGATCGAGTTACGCCTTTGTATTTTTATTTATGCTGTTATTTTGGTGATTACTGTGGAAACTGCTATTATTGTTTGTAAAGTAAAAAACGTTAGATAACTACATGAAATTAAAAAAAATAATTACTACATTAAATGTACAAACTAAAAACATAAATATGCTCGAAAAAGATGACCCACCTATGGCAATAAGTTAAAAACAAAAATAGATACATGCTGAGTAGTCATCTACCACAAAGGTACTTAATAAAACAACCAACGCTGTCTGGTTTTTTATTGACTTATTCTCAAGTGTTCACATGATTAATTATAAAACTTAAGGTATTCTTCATGCCATTATGTGGCTGACCGTAGTAATTTGATATGATGCTTGTAACTTGAATTACATAAATTTTGTAGCTTAGAAAGTATTTCAATGAAACTTATGAAATGAATACAATTATTCTGTGATTTCTACAGTAAACAAGGTTGTAATGCAGAAGACTTTGTGACATACAATAGGAACTGCGAACAGAATATGTAAATATATAATAATATAAAAAGTAATATCACTAATCTCTATCGGCTGTGATATAAAGTGAGTTTTTGTGAAATGAGTGTACTAGTCTTCTTTACCATTTTTACTTTATTATAATATTTACAGCAGCCTTATTTCACATCTTTTTTTTAAAGTTAAATACGTATATTATTAAATAAGTAAATAATCTTAAAAATTTTAATAAAAAAAAGTACATATTTAAGTTAAATAATTCTATTTAACAACATCCTATAAATATATGAAATACAAGCTTAAAACAACGTAATTGGAAATAAAAATCAGGAACTTAGATTGAAGACAAAGGACAAACCCGAAATCCATACAAACTTGGGCCTGGCGTTACAGTGCTGGAATTTGGGCATAAGTTACAATAACTAAGAAGGTTTCATGAGCCCAATTTTCAGGTCTCCCAGCAATGGCCAAATTGGTAAAATCACACAATGTTTACATTTTAGGTTATGTTTATTGTTCGAGATATTTTAATAAAAAACGATATTTTTGAGGCTGTTTCCTACTAAAGATGAGTAATTTTTTACGAAACCTGTTGCAGCAACAGGTTGCTTGAAAATAAAAATGGAATCTGTTACGAGAAATCGCGCATTAGGTTGTTTACGAAAACGAACGAAGCCAAAAATTAAAAACAACGTAATGCGAAACGCGCTGCGCACGAAATGATTTTTTTAAGGGATATTATGACCTGGTAACTAAAACCTTTAGGTCAGTCTTATTTTAATTTTTAATGAAAACTTTTTATATGAAAAACGATATTTATATGATAACTTTTTTATATAAAATATAAATCATTACGTGCTCTCATATTATCTCATCACATTTCATTTTATTTCATGCCTTTTTTTTATTTTTTATTGCTTAGATGGGTGGACGAGCTCACAGCCCACCTGATGTTAAGTGGTTACTGGAGCCCATAGACATCTACGACGTAAATGCGCCACCCACCTTGAGATATAAGTTCTAAGGTCTCAGTATAGTTACAACAGCTGCCCCGCCCTTCAAACCGAAACGCATTACTGCTTTACAGCAGAAATAGGCGGGCGGGAGGCGCGGACTCACAAGAGATCCTACCACCAGTAAAATTATTAATGTAACTACACCATAGAAAAACTCAAAGTACCAAATCGAGTTTTTCATGTTATATTTAAGATTGCCAGTTGAAAATATTTTGAATTGCCGCAGTTGCCGACATGATTTCGTGTCATAACTAAATGGCACAGTTATTTATTTCTTTTAATGATTTTTGTTAGTAGATTTTGGTGCTTTACGTTACGTTATTCAATGAGATTAAGTTTATAGTCTGGCCAGCGAATCATGGCACAACTAAATAGCGGCAATCCAAAATATCTTCAGTTGGCAACATTAAAGATAACAACACGATTTGATACATTTGTGTTTTTCTATGGCATAGTCACATTAATATAAAAATGCAAAACTACCCTTTCATGCTGTATTAAATGTTGTCAGTTGTAGATATTTTGAATTGCCGCCATTGTAAGTAGTTGTGTCACGATTCGATGGCCATACTCTATTTACATTGATTAAAATACCTATAAAAACAGTCATTTATCCTAAAACAAAGGAGTATTAATTATTTTTTACACTCGATTTCCACTATATCGATCCTATTTTAGGGATGCTCTAATTCTAATCCGCACGTTTGTGGAGCTACTTACGTATATTGAAATAGGTAAGTGTTGCAGATGTTTACAAAGATTGTTTAAAACAAAAAATTGAATTCAACTTATTTTCTACACTTGGCCATTGTCAATGAAGCTAAGATTTAAATAGGTTAATAAAGCAAAATAGACGAATTTTTTGGTACATATCCCATTCGTGTAACGCTTAGGCCCAGAATGGGGTTTCTCCTTTAAAAGATTTTATTAGTTTGAAATTAAATAAATTAACTCGTTTAGATTATTATTTTTGAACGTACACAAATTATTAGTGTACACGATTCAATGCAGATTATCCAATAAATATTTGTAATAAATATTAACACTAGTTTATTTATAACACTGGTTTATTTTATATAAATTCGGCTTTTGTTTTGTACTTATTAGAGAACTTAAGAGTGAGTAAAAGACAATTTCATGGATTTAGCGTATATGTAAAACGATATAGATTACTTTTTGTTGGTGGTTATTTTAAAGTCGTTGTGGCCTAAAGGATTAGATGCCTGGTGCATTCGTATCTAGCGATGCATTGATGCCGGTGTTCGGATCACGCACGCATACAGGTATCAATTTTAGTAATGAAATACCTACTTAAAAAATATTCACGATTGACTTCCACAGTGAAGGGAATAGCAACGTGTAATAAAATCAAAATCTCAAAAATTGTAAATTGCGTAATTACTGGTGGTAGGACTAGGTCTTATGAGTCTGCACGGGTAGGTACCACCGCCCTGCTTATTTCTGCCAAGTGGGCGGTCGTTGTTTTATAAAAGCCGGAACTTTAGAACTCATGAATCAATGGGAGTTGCGGCATGAACGATGTCTATGGGCTCCGGTAATCACTTAACATCAGACGGGCCGTGAGGTCCTTAATACATATTGGCAAAAAAATTATAATGAGAAAGTACACATTGTCATTAGGCAAGATTCTAACGTTATAAATGTATTTTTTTATTTAGAACCAAGGTTTTTACCAAACTTTTTTCATAGTTTTAGTTATCTTTCCAATTGAGGCAGTCAGCGCATAAGTGTCATAAGCTTATCATAGTTAGTATGGAGATAATGAGGTTGGAATTTATTGCTTCGTAGGCAAAAACAATACGCGCAAAAATAATGTTTACAAAGCCCTGTTCTCTATGGGTGAGACTACGAATAGGCCGGTTTTGCATCAATATTTATTACGTATTAAATAAATTGCAATATAAAAATTTGTGGGCTACGCTACTTTTGCACTAACGGTCTCAATTGTATGTTCATAATAATAATATAATACTCGTAGCGTTTATCATTTAAAAAAATTATGATATGCATTCCGATTTAGACAAGATCTTAGGTTATTAGGAACCTCTTTCATTAGAAAATTCTACAAGTTTATAAATTAAATTCTACTAGAATCAAACCAGTCAGATAAAGGTCACACTTACATTTATAAAGTCTACTTGTTTGTGTGAGCAATACGTCATTTATTAACGATTTAGGTTTGTGTACAGGCGAATGAACTTCTAGTTCATCTGTTCAGCCTGTCAAATCTGTATTTTCTTATACATATTATGTAATATTTGATTTTAATCTTACGCTCGAAGTATTGTATAAATGTTGCATTTTTCACTAGCGGTAGGACTTCTTGTGAGTCCGCGCGGGTAGGTACCACCGCCCTGCCCATTTCTGCCGTGAAGCAGTAATGCGTTTCGGTTTGAAGGATGGGGCAGCCGTTGTAACTATATACTGAGATCTTAGAACTTATATCTCATGGTGGGTGGCGAATTTACGTTGTAGATGTCCATGGGCTCCAGTAACCACTTAACACCAGGTAGGCTGTGAGCTCCACCACCCATTTAGCAATAAAAAAAAAATTACATTTATTTAAGCATTTTAAATGCCAGTCTTTTAAAATCGTTAAGAAGTTTACAAATGCACTAAGCTATTGAAAATAATTTAATCACTCTTGGCTCAATAAACTCAAAATATTCTCCAAATATTTGGATTGACAAACTTGAGCAGTCTCCCAATATTACATCGAGCTCTGATTTCCTTTTACCTCGGAAGTTTGTTGGATTGCTCATAAAAAGCTTTGGCGGCTTTCAATGCGTCTTCTACAAAGCGATCCTCGCAGGGGTTTTCATCGAAGAAAAAAGCGCCACATTGGAGTGATTCTGAGCAATTGCTGTTCATTATTTTACCATTACAACAGCCTAATATCGCTCTGGCGCACGGCGATAAGGTCCTCGGCTTTGCGTGAACTTGTCCGCTTCTGAATTTCACGATATAATCCAGATCTTCGTATGACATGTTTACTGTGCTCAAAACGGGGTTAGGGTTTCTCAAATTCACTTGGGGTGCGCACATCGTCCCGACGAAGAGTAGCGTAACAAAGAAGACCGGTGCTCCTGGCATTTCTGTAACGTTGAGTAATTTGTTTTAGGCATTTAAAAAAAAAAACAATTGTTAAACTTCCTCATCTTAATGGGACTACATGGTTATTTAAAATTTTACAAAATTTTCATGTGCAGGAAATGTTAACATGGTTCATTAACTATGAAAATGCCTCTGAATTTTGATGCCAAAAAAATGTTTTAATGTTACTTTTTATTTATCTCATTCGTGTTCATCTTGTGTGTTAATTGGTAAATTCGTTGTTTTCTTTTCATATTTGTCGATTCCTATTCAATTTATGAAACAATTATTCATGTACATATTTCTTTAGTAACTGGGAGCAAATTACGCACTGTGATGCGGCCCAAAATTAGGATTCCCTGTGTTACGGGTACTATAGACTGACCTGCATACCTATATACGCTTAAATATATACACATATAGATAATAAACACCCAGACAAAGAGAAAACAAACCTGTTTATCACACGAATGTCTGTCTTATGTGAGAATCGAACCCACGACCCGCGGCGTAACAGTCAACTGCGCTAACCACCACTAAGTGAGTCAGCTATATTATACATTAACTTAATAACGTATTTATTGAACGAACCAGAATAAAAAGAAGAAAAAACTGAGGAAGTACGTAAACACATACATATACATACATAGCTGCAAATTTTATTACGTTGTTACGAAAATAATCACATCACGTCATATAACGACTGACACAAGTCAATTATAATTCATAAAATTATTTTTGTCTTATTTGTAAAGCACGTGGTGTGAAACGTGAATTATAAAGCTTAGCGCAGACTAATTCACAGTTTTACTGTAAAACTGTGAATTTATGTATTTGTAATGTATTCACAGTTTTACTGTAAAACTGTAAATACATTACACATACTTAATTTCACAGTTTTACAGTAAACCTGTGAATTTGTGAAATGACCATGAAAAATAACAATCAATATTACTTCTACCCCTACTGTTAAAATTACTTCGGTTAATTACAACTGTAAGAATACTTTAGAAAGTTTTAATATATATTTATCTATACTAATATTATAAAGAGGAAAGATTTGTTTGTTTGTATTAAATAGGCTCCGAAACTACTGAACCGATTTGAAAAATTCTTTCACTGTTTGGAAGCTACACTATCTCCGTGTGACATAGGCTTTATATTATTTTTAAAACAAATTAGGGATCCTTACAAAAACTCCAATAATGTTACGAAAATTAGAAAAATGATAATAAAAAAATACTCAACTACCTCTTATAATTTTCTATTTTTAAAAACCTGACGCAAATATAAGGGTTAATGTGTGTGTATTATAATTATTTATTTTGAAATTATTGTTAAAGACCCGAACGAAGTTGGAGCGGGCCGCTAGTAGCTAATAAAGGCAAACGTTGCTACCTATCGCTAGACAGACTTACCAGTAAAGACTTTTATCACTAAATACTCACAAACGAGTCTTTCAAAGGTCAACCCTAACGTATGAATGAATTTCTTTAAAAAAATACCTTATTCTAGTCTAAAAGTGTCAATTTAGTCTTAATCTTATTTGTAAATCTAATGATAATAGTATCAAAGTCGTACGTAATTACAGACTCTCATTCCTTTGAGACTGGGTCATCAATACTATTCTAAGTATTACGTAAAGTAAAAAAATAATTAATTTACAAACAGATTAAGACCACGTGAAGAACTGATTGTCGTTGTCGGGAATCAAAATATTATAAATTCTATCCATGATAGTGTGCAACACACCTTATACTCAATGAAATTACATGCACATTTTGAGGTAGAATTTTTCGCATAAGGATTAACGTTCTGTCACCATAATATATCAATTAAAACAAGTTTGGGTCTGGAGAGAAAATCCATGGGGATCCATTAAGATACACTACCAAAAGAGAGCTCAATCTTCGTAGGAGTGTGACCGAAGTGGCTTAACCTACGTTTACTGAGTGGATGTCTTATGAGTCGGCAAGGGAAGGTACTACCAACCTGCCTCTTTCTGCCGTGAAGTAGTAATGCCTTAGGTTTCAAGGGTGGGGCAGCCGTTATCTATAGGCTCTGGTAACCAGTAGGGCCGTAAGCTCGTCCACCAATCTAAGCAATAAATAAAAAACTAGTTTTAAGAGGACTCTTCCACGCATCACTCTGCTCTGGTGTGAACTACCCTAACTGTATTTCCCGTGTTCAAGGACATATTATCTCTATACAAGTTAAAAGATCGTCAGTGATAGGAAACGGCATTTCTAATGTCCATTAGTATCAGTGACAATATACCATCAAGCTGGCTGGAGGCTCTACTGTATGCCTTGTATAAGCTACTTAGCGATAAGCTAATTGTGTTACAGTCACCGATTGTCGACCTGGCCACGCAAGGTGAAAAAAGGCATTTACGCCGATGTCAAAGTGTTACAAACGATGCTATTGCATTATACGACCCACAACAAATAAGTTTAAATGAATAATAATATTTTCGTAAATTTTATACATAATATGTATATGTTTAGAAAATCTGCATTCTTGATATAAAATAAGTGATGCAAGATATCGAATTAGCGTTACCAACGTACCATTTAATCAAATGCTATTGAAAGAAATATGCTTACTTTGTAAACGGTCATTTTATTAACGATTTAAGATATGTATAAATGACTTACCGGTTTTTTTTTTTTCTTTATGTCACATGTACACATGGAGTTTCGGTATTAAATAAAAACGTCCGGTTCGCTGCTCAGTCCGTTCACGTCTGCGTCTTGAACACGAAGTGCTCAGAGTTATGTTAATAATTCGCCGTTTTCCTCACGCAACGGAATACGGGATTTTAAAGTTACAAATCTTTGTTTTTGCCAAATGACGTATTCGCGTTTCTTCTTATCACCCGCTGTTTAATTTAATAGATTTATTTGCTCTGCGCTTGATTGCGCGGGTAAGCCCGTTTCCCTTTGACCATAAACATTTATTGCATCGGTTCGGCAAATTAAGCGAAACGCTTGTGAGCCTTATTTAAAAATAGCAGAGCTCTGTGGTTTCGTCCTCTTTAAGTTTATCATTCCTTACGAAACTCTCTTTTTAGGGATCAAAACTCTATAATAGAGCATGGAGCTCAAACAATATTATTATGTTTTTACATAATATGACAATGTTTTTCGATTGCTTCGTTGCTGCGTATAAGTACAAATCAACAAACAGACGTGATGTATTTTTTTTTATTAGATGAGATGAGATAAAGTTAAATTAAAGTGAATTTTTATTTTATTTAAATTGTTTATTTATTTAATTAAATTTTATTAATCGTTGTAAGTAGAGAGAAAATATAAAGCAGAGATATTGAAATTGTTATATCCAAAAAATATACAAATATATGTGTAACATTATAGGTAGCCTTGTGTTAATTGCTAATTAATATTTCTTAGTAATGAAACGAGGAAAATAATAATTATAAATTTAATCAATGAAATAAAAGGGTTATCAGGTTCAATTAGACATTATGAGATACGCTTAAACACAATAGTTAATTGAAATGTAAATACTTATAACATTGATAAAATGAAAAATATATTTACGTAGAATGCGCAATAATATGCGTGGAAACGAGTAGTAGATGCGACCGTGACTACGGTAATAACAAAAATTTAAAACATATGTTTGAAAATCTAAACGCGTCAACAGGTGTGACGATTCAAGCTTTTTACGTTGTTAAAGCTATTGAAATAGCATATTTTCAGCTGAATATATAACTATAAGAACTTAATCGAACCAATCCCAGAAATGGGGAAGAATACAAGTGATAGTGGTATCTAAAACACGACCGAAACTTAAATTTACCTGGAATTTTTGCATTGTTATTTGAAATGAGATCTATACTTTTATTCGGACAATGTGTTTCTTTAGTTAAAGACATAATAATAAGAAGAATCTAGATTATTTCCACATGCGTGAGAATCTTCTCCATCGGTGCTTTCTTTACATTCTGGTTTCTGGATTTTAGACAAAAATCTCTCTATGTAGTTCTCATTGGGATCTCCAATGATTTGAAAACAATAAGTCAGAATTTGGGGACGGCTTTTAGTTTCTTCGTCTTTTAATTGCAGGTCTATAATTTTCATAAGCTTCCCATTAGGAATAATTTCATTCAGTACAACCAATCCGTCGGTATTATCTAATATTGTGTACGGAAGCAACAAATTATTTACTTCTGGCTGTATTTTTACTTCTGCGTCGACATGGACATATAACAATACCAATGTGATCACGACGATGGATTTCATCAATGTCTTCATCTAAAGTTATTTTAAAATAATTTTGAGAAACATACCAACATGTGTATTATTAAGTTATTTCAATTTACTTTAAACTTTTGTTCATGAATATAATATAGTTGTTAAATAAAAAAATACAGTACCTTATACTAGCAGCAATACATGTAAAATGAGTACAAAACTTCACAGTAAGCATATAATTGGAATGAAATTGATTTATATTTCAATTTTCTAGTATTATAATATTACATTAAAATAAATACAATAAGACACACATTTCATAGGTTCAAACCTCCAAGTAAGGTCTTTAGTTCATAGACGAGTGTGTTTGTAACATATTTAGTTGTTAAACGCGATTTTAGCTGTCTAAATTTTGAGATTCTTCTTGTGTGCTTCCACGATCCACTGGTGGTGCAGGTCTAGCGTTTTGATTATTTATTCTTATCGGTTCGAAGGATATGGGTCTAGTACCAAGCTCTTCATAATTATCATCACTTTCATTTTCGCCGAAATTAATACTAACTGTGTCTTCAGAATTTGTAGTTGATGTAGAAACGGTTGATAATTCTTCAGTCGTTATCGGTGCTGAAGTTCGTACTTTGTCGTCGATAATGGACACTGCTGTGGTTGAAAGTTCTTTAGCTGTTGAAGTTGCGGTCGGTTGTCTAATGTCTGTTCTAGTAACGGGTATTGATACATCTGCGCTGGTATAATCGGTGTTAATTGGAGGTAAATCTTGGATTATTTGACTTTGGCTATTGTCAAAAGTAGCTTGAACATTCGTTGGATAGCAATTGCAGTTACTATTTGGGATATAAAACGATGGAACAAATATTGGCAGAGGATTTGGTGAATATGCAGAAGAAGGTCTTATAAAATTGGATATATGATCAAATTGTTTTTGAATTTGTGAAAAAAGTATATTGAAGAAATTCGAATTTTCGAATCCATTGGGCACGTTGGAATACTGGAATCGACTTATCGCCGCGTAATCGTAGAAATTTTGGTGACGTTTACGGCGAACGTTAGTTTCATCTTCTTTGTGACTATTTGAGAGAAGCTCTTGTTGGCTGATTTGATCAACACTCTTCTCAAGGTCGCGTTTTCCGAAATCACTTGGCGCTGCGGCAATACAAACGAACGTGACGGCGACCACAACTAAAACGAAGTTTGTTTTTGTCATCTGTAAAAAGGAAAATATTTTTTTTAGATAGCCTTTCGTGCCTTACCAGTACGTGATTATCAAGAGTTTGGGTTCAAGGTACAGTAACCATGATTTGGAGGTAAAGGAGTGAATACCTTAGTATCTGTAATACACTTTCATTCATTTCACGTACCCTATAGACAAGACAAAGTTGTATATTGTAGAGCACCAAAATGCATATAAACTCTTCTTCTTCCCACAGACGTCCACTGTTGGACATAGGCCTCCCCCAAGCCTCGCCACAAAGACCGGTCCTGCGCTAAATAATATAAATAATATAATCAAATGTATGTATTATCTGTTTGCAAAAGTACAAATCTATGGCTGTTTGGCTTTGAGACAGTAATTGTTCTAAAGCAAGTAAGACTTTGATCTCATTTCGCGAGATCGGCGACAATATTTACGTCACAGTTTCTACGGGCTAAGCTAACATATGTGCTTGTCCGTAAACTTGATCACTTATCTTCTCTAGTAATACATATGTAGATATTTTGAATCAGTATTATCATATCGTAGTTAAACAATATTCAAACTAAGTAAAATCGTTCACAATTCCGTCATTTTTCTCAGCATATTTCAACAATATACAAGGTAAAAGTAACAAGGTAAAATCAAAATAAACAATTATTCCTTAAAAAGAATTTAAGATGAATCAACCATATTAATTCAACTACGCATCTGTACGAAGAATTCCTGTCGTATATTTAACCTTAACCTTCAATAGCCACGCCATAATTTAACTGATTCGAAGTTCTTTAAGACGCAGATTTCTTCCTCGAAGCTTTTGTCCTAGATTGATAGATGAGCTCACTGCACACGTGGCGTTTACAGGTGCTAACGTTAATGTCGCGATGACTTGTACTTTGGAACGCGAAATTAGTCTCAATAAAATTGTATTGCTTAACGGTTGTACAAAGATTCAGATAGATACTATGAACCTAAATCTCGAACCAAGCCGACTGAAAAATGAATATATATTTAAATTTATGGTTGGTTAAGAAAACCTAAAAGATTTAGATTTTTTGTAAGTTGTTAGACGTATTGGTGGTCCGTAAGCCTAGATTAGTCGCTGGCTAGTTTGTAGGCAGCAGCTTGGCTCTGCCCTTGGCATTGTTGAAGTTTATGGGCCACGGTAACCACTCACTATCCTGCCTAAAAGGGCAATAAAAAAATATAACTATCATCCTATTTCTGTCGTGAGGCAGTCATTCATTCGGGTTTGAAGTATACGGCTGTAGCCGTTATACTGAATAATTGAGAATTCGATCTTAATTTTTTTATTGCTTAAGCGGGTGAGCGTTCTCACGACCCACCTGGTGTTAAGTGGTTACTGGAGCCCATAGACATCAACAACGTAAATGCCGCCATCCACCTTGAAACATGACTGTAAGTTTTATTTCTGTAGTATAACGGCTGGCTAGCCTTATACCTACTCGCGTACTACTACCAAGCGTTCATCGTACCTACTCGTGCGAGCTCTCAAAACGTTCTTCTACCAGTCTCAAGACACTTGTCCTGGATGAGAAGGTTTCTAGGCTACCCGAAATCTCTACATATAAATAGGACAGTGGGAAGCGGCTTTCACATTCGCAGGAGGCAGTCTTCCACGGTGACGGTTCTTTTTTTTATTTATTGCTTAGATGGGTGGACGAGCTCACAGCCCACCTGGTGTTAAGTGGTTACTGGAGCCCATAGACATCTAAAACGTAAATGCGCCACCCACATTGAGATATAAGTTCTAAGGTCTCAAGTATAGTTACAACGGCTGCCCCACCCTTCAAACCGAAACGCATTACTGATTCACGGCAGAAATAAGCAGGGTGGTGGTACCTACCCGCGCGGACTCACAAGATGTCCTTCTACCAGTAGGTTCAATGCGAAAGGAGGGGTCGGGGTGTTACAAGCACTCTACCGCGCTACCGGGTTGTCATCAACATAGAGCGACCGTATGGCTGTACGTGACGTTCCGATCCAAGAGGCTGGCTCTGATCTAGCGGGGTTACTCCGGAACACCAACGGCACCTACTGGGTGAATTGACGGGTCACTGACCGAGATAGCTGATATAGAGTCGTTGCTTGCTGACGTGTCTGCCCGCCAGGCGTCCTTGAGTAAGCGCGTCTAATTACATTGCTAACCACTGTCGTCCTTCCTGCCTCTCCCAGGCTCTCTGTTGGGCAAGGATGAGACGTTCAGGCGAGAGTATAACGAAGACGTATAACAACGGTAGTCAAACATACCCCGGGTGTAGGATTTCGATAGAGAAATCCAAAGGGAGAAGGCCGCACTTAAGACATCATTATGTCTATGAACTTCTATAGTTCGTTACTACCATTTAACATAGGATGGCTTTGTGGTCATATTCATCCATCAAAATTATAAATAAAAACAAAGGAAGATGACGTACAAAAAGACATATAATTAACTCAAAAGGTATATAAATACAAGTCTCATACAAAAAAAAATCAGCAACATCGTTTTTATTAGTAGTTTTTTTACTACTGACGTTTCATTCGAATCTTTCTACGAGTTCTAAAACAGTGCAGTAATCGATATTGAGTCGACTATTATCAAAGCCGGCAATGTGACTTTTGGACAATTATTGGTAAATCAGAAAAACGAATTATTGACTTTGTATTCCATTGGCAGTCACAAAACTCTTCTGAACGACATCTTAGATAAATAACAGGTTAAGTATTAACCTTTATTTAATGCAGGTTTTGAACCGTATTCTTTGAAGGAGACGATTATATTCAAATCAATCTGTATTGACATATCAATAACATTTTTTTGTCCAAATGCACAGATTGCCACCTTTGTTAATAGACGACTCATTGTCTGAAATAACAGAAAGACCGTTAAAAACGAGAGATTAAGCCGTAAAAGTAGTTTTTAATACAATTATTGTACGAATAGCGGAAACCGAAGAAAATACTATAAATTTTTTTTTTTTAAGGGATTGTATGACCTGGTAAAATGGTCTCAGTAAAATGGTGGTCATTACTATATTAGAATTTGTTCTAATACAGTTTAAGACATTTCCAGATAGACATAGTTAAATTTTCTAAAATTATTTGTGTATTTTAGATTAGTTTTTATGGTGTGCACTGATATTATTATACTTCAAATATTTTTTCAAATAATTTAAGCTAAATTTTATTTTTATGGCACAGTTTTCGATGTCAATGAAGCGCTGTAGGGGAATTAGATATTATTAGGAACAAGATCTTAAAAACATTATTTATCAATTCTATTTTGTTGAAGTTACGTTTTACAAAAAACTGAGAAACACTTCTTCATTTAATAAACACATTATTAAATTCTAAACAATTGTTTAAATAATAAACATGTTATTAAATTGTTTTAACCTTTCTCGTTTGTCTACATTATAGAAATATTTAATAGTAATTACTATTTGCAATCTACCCGTAACCATTGTGTTTTGCGACAGCGTCGAAATTTCGGGAACTCTAAATAATAATATGAAATCAAAGTTTTTACAATGCTACTAATCAATTGCTTAACTCAAGAGAATAATACATTGTCTTAATTTCTTAAGACAATATATATAAATATCTATATGTATAAATGATTTTTTCTCAACAAAATTAAGAAGTACGACAATCATTGTTAAAGTTGTTGAGACAGTTGACTGTACCTTAACAAGCCTCTTGAGGAATCGAAATACAGCCTACAGCTAGCTATTCAAGATGCCAAGGATGCTTTCTATTAACATTATTAGATTCAGGTTTTAAGTTGAAATTTATGTGTTCGTTTTAGAATTATTGTCCTAGTTTCGAAAAACTTGAAGTAAATGACAGAAAATAATCTGTCTGTGTTTTGGTTACCAACCATGAGTAAAGTTGAATATTTATCAACATAGTCAATGTCCTGATATAAAAAAACTACGCTTTTTTAACAATAAACAGAACTGGACGGTCGTATCTGAAAATATATCCTGAAGATTTCCAATTAAATTATCTATAGTTAAACAGTATATTTATAATGTGTTTCAAGCTTTTTTCTATGAAACTCATTGGAATTCCAATATGATGAACATTTCCAGATCAACTCAATGATAGCTGTTAAGCTTATGGTATTTAATAATACACATATTTGCTGTTTTGTTGAAGATAAAACTAAACAGATTGGTGGGAAACATTCATAATACACAAGTAGATATTACAGTTAGTTCTTGTAAAAACGTGTCATTAATATCATTTTCATCTTACAAATCCGCTCTGATGATACCGCTATGATTATTAGAAAGTAATTTTAGAAAAAATGTTTCCAGAGCTGCATGAAAATTAACTATGTACATTTGAAATTGTAAATCGTCTTATAAGTTGCATTAATTCACAAAATATGTAGATATAATAATAGTTATGACAGTTTTACATATTTAGATAATATATAATAAAATATTATTAAAAATAAAGTAAGCAGTTACTCGTAAAAACAATGCACAATACTTTAATACTTTTCAATCATATTTTGTTTCTTAAACAGATGCTCTTTAACCTTAGATGTTCAAATAATAATAAAACATAGATCTCAAAGCAACACGTCTGAATACTAATTCGTTGACTTAAGTAAATAACCTAACTGGTAATTCAAACTCCATTTCGTTGTCCATAGTATTTTTGAAAGCGATCTATAACTTGGAGTATGACTTTGGGGTCACAAGGTTTTCCATTTGATACGGAAGCTATACTCGGGCATCCTTGACTCACGAAGCAATCGTACGTTAGGTGAACTTGGTGACAGCAACTCAACACCGCTTTCTCGCAAATACTGGGAGCTTTTGGTATGTGCGACTGGAATCCAAAAGTTTCCAGACTTGTAACAACTGCTGGTGCGGCAGTTGTTGTTGTTGTTGTCGTTGTAAATAAGTTTCCAGTTTCACTTTGTTTACTACCATGTTCAACTGGTGGTGGTGGACGCGCCATTGGCCTCCCGGCCTTTATGGGGTCAAAAGATATAGGTCTGTTAGTTAAGTCGTCTTCATAATCATCGTTTTCACTTTCATTTACAACTAAACCCCAATTTTGCCTTTCGTCATCTAGTAGTACTGGCACTCTGTTCTCTACACTAGGTAGTGTTTCGTTCTTCTTCGCTGTTGGTTCAGTAGGTGGGTTCATGGCACTATTGGGAAAACAATTGCAGTCATATTGTGGAACAAATATCACGGGGAAAAGGAACGGGAAAGGCGTTGAAGGTGGTGGTGCCGGTTGCTTTACGACGTCCACTATTTCTTGAAGACGTTTGTGTATCTCTACTAAAGGATCTTCATTTATATTAGGCCCTACTCCGGAAGAATAGCCTCTGGGCGAATCAGAATAAATCACGGGACTGATCGGTGGAAAGCCATAACCGTAATAGTTATAAAATCGTTTTTGACGTTTTGAGCCTTGAGACAAGTTTCCGTCGCTTGCTTCTATATTAGGTTCAATTGTTTCAGTTTTATCAGCTTGTATGACATCGTCTGTTTTGCTAATGTCACTAGGCGCAGCAGTGACCGTGATTAACAAAACGAGAATCCCAAATAGTACGCGCTGCTTTTTCGCCATCTGAAAAAATGAAAATTATTTTATTTTTTGTGGAAATATTAATACAAACTAATATCTGAGAGGAAGATTTGAGAATCCAACATCTAATAACTTTCACCAGAAGAGTAGCACAGTCAGAAAATGTATAAGCAGTACTTCTTCTAATTTCGGGAGAAAAGATAGTCTCAAACAGTTCGCCCTAGGCACGCCCCTCCACCAAGCATATACCTTACTATACCGCGACACTATGACTACAATAAAGAGATACGATTTGTGACTTACTTTAAGTATAGTAACAGAGGCTGTTGTGTAGCAAAATTATACATAATTAAATAGAAAATTCAAAGACTTTAAGATGTTTTTCATCCAAAATCAACGACAGAGGGGCGTACCAAAACATTCCGTTTTGTGCAATACTATTCCAAATATCATATAAGTAGAGTTTTTTGTTGTTATTTAGTGCCCAAGCATTGGTATGTTTAATTAAATCAGACATTACAAAATTATGATGTACAGGCTCTAAAAGTATATACTGTTTAGACATACATATATTATTTATCCGTCAACACTTCAACTTTAATGTAGACTTTCAAACGTAATCCAAGAATTATTGAAATGGTGAATTTTAATGAAATACTAGCAATACCATAACACCAGGTGGGCTGTGAGCTCGTCCACCCATCTAAGCAATAATAAAAAAAAAGAAAAACACATTTCGAATGTTTTTTTAGGACTGTATGATTACTAGTGGTCCGGAGACCTTTCCAGTTTTACCAGGGCAGGTGATCGAGGAAGAGCTCGGAAGGATGGGATTTGCTAACAGCTACCCCAGCGCCTCCAAAGGAGACCTAACAGCTCAAGAGTAGCTGCTTCGCGAATGAATCTACTACCGGATCGCAATCGCGACCCGCTGAGAAGATCCGCCCAGAAACTCAGCAGATTAAGATAATGTTTTAAATGAAACTCAGCGAATAGTTGTCTGTATCGCCTAACAGTGGTCTGGACGAGATCACTTTAGTAATTAATTAGTAATCTCATTGTATCTACTTTCATGTCCTATATAATGTTTAAAAAAAATTTTTCGATCTCACATTTATAAATGTTTTCCTACAACTTTTGACGATTCAAAATTTTCGGTTTTTGCTTCATTGGAAATTTTTTAAATATTAATATAAAAAAGGCAACATAATTAACAATATGAAAACATTTCACTCCATTCATTGCTAGCATTTCAATCAAAACTATAACTTGAAGAAACAATATTAATCTTATAATGCTGATACATTAATCATGTGGAATAATTTTTTAAAGTTTTCTATCCGTTGCATTATCGAAAGATATTTGAAATCTTCGTGTTCCTATTACCAGGGTTTCATGTCTGCAGTTCCAAGTTTTTCTTAGCAGCGGCTCATTGTGTGACGTACAGTCGCACAGCCTCTCTTGTTCTCATTGCACCCGAATCTGTGCTATCAGAACGGGGACAGACTTTTCGCACTTGATGCGGGAACTTAGGATGAAATGAAATGTCGAAAACACAGTCATTTTCATTCTATTCCAAATCAGATTTTAGCAAAATTTGAAAGCTAATTAACAATAGAATATCTTTATAATTGCGTTTATCGCTTACTATGTGATTACTTATTAAAATTATCAATAAATTCATAGCTTCACATAGATCATGATAACAAAATTTTGTAACCCAGCTTAAAAAGACATTTATAATAAAACTAGTCGTACTCGCCCGCTTCGCTGGGCATTTAAAGTTAACAATATTATTTATTGTCATTATTATTAGGGAGGCCAACACTCATATAAATATTAGCCTATCCACTAAGTACATGTATTTTCTACATCGATATCAAGTTTCAAGTCAATTGGATGCATGGTTCAGTAGTTATAACGGAACATCCGTAAAAACTACAGTAGATTTATATATTAGTACAGATGTGTCTAAAGTAAAACTGTTAAATAGTGGACTGAATCACTATCGGTTTTTCGTAGCTTTTATTTATTACCCTTGTAGGCAGACGAGCATACGGCTCATCTGATGGCTAGTGGTTACCGTCGTCCATGGACTTCAGTAATGCCAGAGCAGATATCGTATAGCTGTTATATAATTATAATACGATAGGTTCAAAAGGAGTCTTAAGGCTACAGTGATTTATTTTCAAGATACAAAATATCAGCTTCAATTTTCTCTTGAAAAAAAAAATCACTAATAAATTCTTCTCTTCAATAAATTGCCTTAAAGGCGTGAATTCGTTTTATAAACAAATAAACATGTTTGTAGTGACCTAGACACAATAACTTTTTCGCATATAACGCGGTTCAAGTATTAGCAATCGTTCAACAATAGTTTGCGCAATTCAACATCTCGCGGAGATTTCTTAACGGTAGGCAATTAGTGTTACTGACAGATGCCGTCTGAACCTTCATTCTTACGTTTAGCGTTTGGTTCTCGAGATAACTTTAAAATCTTCATAATTGTATTTTTAATTTTTTGTGGATGTATTATAAGTGCAAACGACGGGCCACTGGTCACGAAGTGATCACGCGTTCTAGGGCGTTTAAAAGAATAATAATTTTACAAAACGGAAACTTCATTCTCTTGCAGTTACTTAAGTTATTACCCGACCCTACAGAAATAATAACAGCAATACTCTCAGCCAATTTCGATTTTTTGCATTAATTTGGGAAATTCGTTAATGTTTCAAAGCAATTTTAATCAACTATAACACAGACTTTAGTGCGTGTAACTTAAATATTTACAATCACATAAAAGGGTTCATCTATAAAGTTCGTTAAACTTTAGGTACTTTTTGTGATAATAATAATAATATGATAAGTTAATGTTGTACCTAAAGTGTGGTCGAAAACTCCTTAAAGGAACTATTAGCAATATTGTTTTGGTAACAAACAAATTAGAAATAGCTTGGGCATTGCCGTGCCCATGAATAAGTAGATCAATCGCCCTAACTGTGTTCGTCTACGAATCAGTCTGGTCTAAATATGTCTGTTTATTTTCAGTATGGAAAGTGTCTTCTTAAGATGACTTACCTACCAGTATAAAGTACATATCTTTTTTTTTTTAAACTTTACCGTTATTTCTACTTTAAACTTAATAAAAGACTAAATTAATAAACAAAATTATGAATGCACAAAACTTCGCGTTCCCGCTAAAAACTTCTTTCTATAGAATCTTTCTTTTATTCTTTACAACTATATAGACTTACTAGCTGTACCTACCCGTCCGCTTCGCTGGGCATTTAAAATTAACATTATTATTTCTCACCCCCACAAAGATTCTCATAATTAACGCCCCTGCAACTGGGGTAGGGAGTCCAACACTCATATAAATATTAGCCTATCCATTACATACATATATTTTCTACATGGACACCAAGTTTCAAGTGAATCGGATGCATGGTTCAGTAGTTATAACGGAACATCCGTAAAAACCACTGTAGTTTTATATATTAGTATAGATATCCTTTTCATTAAAATAAAAATTGTAAATCTTATTGCTTTAGCCAATTATCCAAAGTTCAGTCATACAGATATTACGATAGACCACTATTTGTAAACAGACTACAGACGATAATAAGCTTACTCAAACATAAAAATCAATTGCTATATAACGCTTTATCACTGGAGAACTGCTTGCCTGATTTGAATGATTTCTTGTTCGTTGTGTTCGTAATTGTCAGATAAGGTCTGAATGCGAAATTTCTTCGGAAAATCCAAACGTTTTTTTTTTCATAAAATTAGCGGCAGTCACAGCAGAGCGTGATCGGATTTAACTTAATAAAATATACCGTTGAAGTTATAGAAGATAATGCGGAAAAAAAATCGTACCTGAATTAAAACTTTTTTCCATGTTTTGGATCATCCAAAGTTAAAAAAACTACATTTTAACAATCTCGGCAATCAAAATACGGAGCCGTGAATGACGTCAGCGTATCGGCCTTAATACCTACATGTTACAACAATATTATTACGTTCATATTGGTATAATAAAATTACCGGATTTAGAACTGATATTATCTGTTTAATTAAATTATTTATTTCCAAGTTCTACTTAGAAGTCTTAAAGAAGAATGTGGTATGCGAGTCATGTAATTATATAGGTATGTGTAAATTTGTATATTTATTAGGTGTGTTTTAAAGTCGGATCAGCCTAAATAAAAAAATAGAATCCCGAATTAATATTGTTCGTAGCCCAACAGTATTTGAAGCTTGCATTCAAGATGGTGGTAGGACGTCTTGTGAGTCCGCACGGGTAAGTATCACCACTCTGCCTATTTCTGCCGTGAAGCAGTAATGCGTTTCGGTTTGAAGGGCAGGCCAGCCGTTGTACTGTAAGATCAGGTGGGCCGTGGGCTCAACCACCAACTCAAGCAATAAATAAAAATGCTATAGGTCGGATTCGGACACCTTCTACAACTAGTCCTTACTTTTTCTGAAAGTGGTTTCACCGGATGGCAGCATATTAAGTACAAGTAACCCTCCTACGGTAGATACGTTACTATAGTCTCGTCGTCGTCGAAACTAGTTAAAATGAATAGTAGATTTTGTCAAGAGCAACCGAAAGAACGAACCTACGGGCTGCGTTTGGGCTGTGCTTATGGCGTTAAAAGGTCCATAAATAACGGGGACCACTCACCATCAGATGGACAGTATATTTCACTTTCTTCTAAAACCAATTAAAAATTACAGACACACTATTAAAAAAATTGTAATTGATAAAAAAAAATTTTATTACTTCGATGGGTGGATGAGCTCACAGCCCACCTGGTTTTAAGTGGTTACTGGAGCCCATAGACATGTATGACGTAAATGCGCCACCCACCTTGAGATACAAGCTCTAAGGTCTCAAGTATAGTTACAGCGGCTGCCCCACCCTTCAAACCGAAACGCATTACTGCTTCACGGCAGAAATAGGCAAGGTGGTGATACCTACCCGCGCGGACTCACAAGAGGTCCTACTACCATTTAGAAATGTAATAGTGTTTCTATAGGTGTGATATTATATTTTTCTAAGATATAATTATCAATCTTTAATCGTCTATTGCATCTTTGTTTTTATGTAACCGTGTTTAAAATAAAGTAAATATTATGTTTGTTTTCATTACTAAGCTATACACTCAGCTGCACTTAGTTACTCTGTGTTTTCATTAAGGAAATTGACTCATCATTCCCGTCCGAAGCCCGACCTCTAAGATAAGAACCGCAATCAAGCAATAATGATACATTTTCCCGAAGTATTCGTATGGTTAGTGATTTTTACTTCACTTATAATACAAAGACAGCTTAATTTACGAAGATATACGAAGAGAAAAAAAGAGAGGGAAGGAAGGTGCCAAGAAGTTATAATTATCAGAGATTCCAAGACGAAACACGTGCTCAAAAAAAAAATACTAGTGTTTCGAAAATATGTATTTGAAACAAAAGAATATATCCAATGAATATTAGTATTTTTTAATATATGCAATTCAAAATGTGCAAAATCATTATTTAAGGTGTGCAATAAAATATGTTACATCTATATAAATAAATAAAATTGGAGTGTCTGTTTGTAATAATAAAATAACCACTCTTTACTAAATGCGTAAGTATACACAGTACATATAGCAAAATAACATTATTTTTTTAATTTCTCTCTGATTGTCTGTCTGACTTTTTGTTTCAGCGAATCTCTGGAACGGCTGGACTGATTTTGACGGGACTTTCACTGATAGGTAGCTGATGATATAAGGAGTAACATATTCTAGGGCGAAGGACTACCTTCGCCCCGCGGCGTCACCCGCGGTACGACATTAACTCTGCGGACTCTCAAGAGGTCCCAACACCAGTAATTACGCAAATTATAATTTTGCGGGTTTCATTTTTATTACACGATGTTATTCCCTCACCGTGGAAGTCAATTATGAACATTTGTTGAGTACGTATTTCATTAGAAAAATTGGTACCCGTCTGAGATTCGAACACCGTTGCATCGCTCAACACGAACGCACCGGACGTCTTATCCTTTAGGCCACGACGACTTCGTCTGCGAAGCACTGCTCTTGATAAGGTCAGTGTTAGCAACACACCCGGTTTGAACCCCGTGAGATCACCTACACGTCAAGGAGAAGCTGAAATAGCCTCTCAAGGCTTGATAGCCTTGCTGAAGCATACGTAGGCTAAAAAAAATCTGTCCTTTTTGCACCTTTAATTTTAGGTCAGCCTTGCGGGCTGTCATTGCCCGCATGCTAGAGGACGAGAGTTCGTGGGAGGCCATGGCTAGATTTTGCGACCTGGTCATGGCGTTCCGCGAGGCTGAGGAGCGCGAAAGGGAGTGGAATCCCTCTTCGGCTCCTCAGCGAAGAAGGCGGGGTGGGCGACGCGGGCACGAAGCTCCCGTCAATCTCCCGTAGGGACTGTTGGGTACTGGGTGCGGGGGCGCCCGGTGCTCTGCTGTCGGTTCCGTGGTGAGGCGGTGCAAGGTGGCTCCTATGCGCCACTCACGGTGTCTCCCGAGACGACGTCCTACGGGATCTTCCCGGGGATTGGATCCCATCCTATTGTCAGGACGGGTACCGGCGACGGCGAGCCTGCGGCGCGCATTGTGCGGTACCGTAGGTTTCGTGGAGTCAGAGTGGTGGAGCTCGATGGGGTTTAGTCGGTAGTCGGTTTTGCGGGGCGGGTCCTGCGTGGTAGACGCCGCGCAGCGCCTCGCGCGCCTTTCTCAAGGCGTAGTCTCCCGGTAGGAATTGGAAGAAGAGGAGGACTTTGGTCTTCCTCTTCACCCTCTTCTTCTCTGGAGGCGCCGGAGTCCGACATAGCCCGGTCTATTACCCCTCTCGACCGGGTATTCGTAAATGGATTCCCCAGCGTTAAAAAAAAAGGTCAGGAGAATAACATAGGCTGTTTTTAATACGAAAAAACATGTCGTTCACATAGGAAGCTGTTTACAAAAATTACGTAACATTTTAGAAAAAATTATTGAGACTTTTCCTTGACTGAGTATTTTATACACAATACATCTTCAGAGACGTCACTGAACCTGTCTTTGTTACGGGTAATGTCAGGTGAGGTCAAATTTAAATAGCGTGCTTAACATAGATTCTTGTTCCCCAGTACATACACAACGATTAGTCACATGTTATGTCATTTATAATTAACAAAAATAGTATTGAACGTTCTTTGTAATTGAATTGGAGATCTCTTATAACCATTATTTAGATTGTTTTGGTGTCCTATAGATGGAAGAGATTTCCTCCTCGCCCCTTCTCGCAAAATTAATGTTAGGACAATTTTCTGTGTGGCATGGTATGACTTAAAATACTTAAAATAAATAAAGTTGTTACAAAATAACTACAGGTGTTTTGGAACTGGGCTCTAAAAAGTTAATGTATTTTATTGACAAGGTAGGAAAATTTCTTTAAAGCGTAAAACCTTCATTTTATCATGCATAATTTAGGGAAATTTACTTCGAAAATTTGTTTAACTCAGTTCTATTATTCGAAATTGAGTGAGCAGCCAGTGGGGTGTAAAATTGCGCCTTGAAATTATAAAAAAGTTATTTTTGGAAATCGTGAAAGAAAAAAGAAGGTAATTGGATTAACCGAGCTAATAATTTGAGAAGCAACGCGACCTTTTAATTCAGAAGGGGAAAAAGCGTCAGCTGGAAAAAAATTGAAATTTTTAACTCTGCAAGCGCGTAATTATGAGTTGTCGTGTAGTGATTAAAATTTGAAAGTAAGGAGATGGTTTAGGAGTGTTTATCCTCAAAAATGGAAAATTTTAAATTCATATTTATCGCCTTTTGGTCTAGATGTTAGCGAAACTTACTACTTTACCAATCTGAGTAAAAATTGCTAGATGGGTGGACGAGCTCGCAGCCCACCTGGTGTTAAGTGGTTACTGGAGCCCATAGACATTTACGACGTAAATGCGCCACCCACCTCGAGATATAAGTTCTAAGTCTCAAGTATAGTTACAACGTCTGCCCCACCCTTCAAACCGAAACGCATTACTGCTTCATGGCAGAAATAGGCAGGGTGGTGGTACCCACCCGTGCGGACTCACAAGAGGTCCTACCACCAGTAATTACGCAAATTATAATTTTTGCGGGTTTGATTTTTATTACACGATGTTATTCCTTCACCGTGGAAGTCAATCGTGAACATTTGTTGAGTACGTATTTCATTAGAAAAATTGGTACCCGCCTGAGATTCGAACACCGGTGCATCGCTCAACACGAATGCATCGGACGTCTTATCTGTTAGGCCACGACGACTTATAAGATAACTTGTCAAAAAAATATGGTATTCGATGTTGGTATACTTTCTATTTAGTATATGTTTTTTCAGATACATATATGTCAACCACAAACAACCTATAAATTTAAGTCGAGGTTTTCAAAGATGAAGTGTATTAAATGATAAAAAGGTTTTGACAAGGTTAAATTGCAATAATACCCACCCACATCAGAATACCGGAGGTTTTTTTTATTTTTCTTATTGCTTAGGCGAGTGGACGATCTCACAGCCCACCTGCTGTTAAGCGGTTACCGGAGCCCTCAGACATCTACAATGTAAATGCCGCCACCTACTTTGAGATATAAGTTCTAAGGAGTCAGTATAGTTACAACGGCTGCTCCACCCTTCAAACCGAAACGCATTAATGCTTCACGGCAGAAATAGGCAGGGTGATGGTACGTACCCGTACGGACTCACAAGAGGTCCTACCACCAGTAATTACGCATATTATAATTTTGCGGGTTTGGTTTTTACTACACGATGTTATTCCTTCACCGTGGAAGTCAATCATGAACATTTGTTAAGTAGATACCTATTTCATTAGAAAAATTTGTACTTGACAGCGGGATTTGGACACCGGCGCATCGCTAGATACGAATGCACCGGACGTCTCATGCTTTAAACCACGAAGACGTTGAAGCTTAATGTAAAAAAAAATTGATAATTTTTTTAATAATTCTAACAGAGTGAATATGTTTACAGCACTTGAGAAGCCCTATGCAGGCAGTAAAGGTTGTTTGGCAATCAAACGAAACAATTTAGGATTATCATTTAGAGTGGTGAGGAGTATTTTTAATGTTTGGGATCGATTTCATGATCCTATAGCTTTTGCTATAAAACATTTATTGCTCTGGTTTAAAGGAAAGCAAATGAGACATCGACCTCACGTCTCAAGGAGGGGAGTGATATTCATCTGACATCAATGGATATGGTAACTTATTCCTACTCCGGCTGGGAATTCTAATGTTTTCCTATTACATATATTGAAATATGAGTTTTGGTACAGACACAATCCATCGTCTTATTTTTGTCCTAAAAATGATAAATTTTCAATTATTGCATTAGTGTTGTTACACTATTCTGATGGCATTATAGGAATCTGTATCATATTAGTTTTTATCCATTACGGGACAGTATTAAAAGAAAAGACAAAAATATCGTATTTAAAAGGTCGCAAGCACGCATCAAATCGATACACTGTTGTTCATAGATAAGTCGTGACTTCATTTCGTTTTCTGCGTTATGCTAATGCATAATTTTATCGTCTTTGTCATGACTAGCTCGTACTTGAACTATAACATTCAAGTTCATTAGCTCGATCAGAAATAACAACGAATGCTTTAAATAAGGCACAGGGATATTGTGCCAAAAACTGCTCACAATGTTTTTAATAAGAAGTGAACTCGCGGGCACACCTTGAGCATGAGAATGCCAATGAGGCCTATAAAATCAAAGGCAGCTATATCCAAGTCTGTCAAATATTCAGGTAAACTACAAAAATCGACCCTAAACACGTCATTATGGATCCTCCCGATCCATCGAAGTACTGCTCTTGCTAGGGCCAGTGTTAGCAACACTCCTGGTTTGAGAATCTGAAATAAGTTTGTTCGTTTATCTACGATATTCTTTATTTTAAAACAGATTTATAAAGAATGAGAATATTACTAATAATCTGAATTTTAAATGATAAAACTTCGTTTATTAGTACTTAATACAGAGTAAACTTAACTTTTTTGAACTGAATTTGTTAGAGATTTAGCTGCATTTGTTATAACATGAAAACACTAAAGCATGTTCAACTAACTAAACAAGATAGAGCCATTGTTAATACATTTTATGACATTACGGCGTTTAGCTGCCTTTGATTTTATAGGCCTCATATCGTCTGTTCGCATTAAAAGTGTACAATTTCCAAAAATATTCGAAATTGAGTTAATATGCGGAATCATTTGCTATCACCAGTATTTTTCTCATAAATACTGTCAAGAGCATAGTTTAGTTTTAGATTTTTTTTTGTTTACCTATGTTTTGACTACTATTAACAAAATTAATACATAATTTTATCTTACTCTAAAAGACAGATAATGTAACTGGTAAAAAATAAAAAATAAATGTTGCAAAGATGATTAATATTAAAAATATCACATGTTAAACCTTTAAAACAATCTCTCCTGTAAAATTTTTTAAATTTTGAGATTATACAGTTTTAATGCGAGAAGACGATATCTAACACATGTCTGTGGTTTCAAATCTGTCAAATGCAAACAATGATAATTATAATGACATTTGACAGATTCGAGGTGAAAAACTTACGAAACGCACATTATCGTCAATCAAGTTTATTTTTAGCCTTTCATCAAAATGGACGTTGTTCCAAAGTTAAAGACTGATCGGCAGAAATGATTGATTTTCGAAATTGTTGTCGAAGATTCTCTCTGTATTTTATATCGTATGATCCATGGATAGTGCCCTCAGGATTTTTTTGAGATGATCCTATCATTTTCACCATCGCACTGTCCGCCACCGGAGTATAGTTCATCCGTACTATCTATAACCACTGCATTCATCCACAGTGCGTTTTCAGAGATCTTTTTTTGCCACGTATCATCCGATTTTGCAATGAGATCACCGCCACGGTGTTTGACGAGCGCTATGACATGTTCTAATTCAAACAAGGCTTGTGGATAGTAAGTACTCAACGGTAGGCAGCCACTTTTATCTACCTCTGTCATTGCTGACATCCATGGACGACCATCAGGTGGGCCGTATGCTCGTCTGCCTAAGCAAGAAATAAAAAAAGGTTCCCTTTTATGTGATCAATTTATAGTACAAACAATATCTGTGTTAGTAATCTTGCTCTATGTAAATTTATATAATTTTTATGAAATCATCACGACGCTTTGTATCAGAAGCCTTTTAAAGCGGGCCATAAATGGAAGGACTCGTTTGTTATAAGTTAATGAACTTTGAGTCACTTTATTGATGATTAAGGCGAACTTTTGTGTTAGTCCAAATTTTTTATATTATTTTACATGTACTGATTTTATGTGATGCAAGGATATTTCCGATTCTTGTCATTGGTGAACCTGCATTCTGAATCGGTAAAGTCATGACGATTTAAAACCACCTGTAAAAATCGAATTGAATAAAAAAAGCAATTTGAATTATATCTACAGTAGCTAAATATACTCGTACATTTTTCATTAGTCTAGTCGGGCCGACCATACCTAAGATATCCGCTTATACAATGGAGTTCACGTAGATTACAATGTTATGACAGCAGCCTACCCTGAAACGGTAGAGTAAACTTACTATTACATTGAAACAATAATCAGTACGGCTTTCAGACTACGCCTCATCTTTCTTCAAACGTAGTTTAGGCCACACAAGAAAGGCACACCTAGCCAGTGCCATAACTGCCAATTATACGGGCATTCTTCCCGTAACTGTCACGCGCGCCCCCGATGCGTCAAGTGTTTAGGAGATCACGCCACGGCCCTCTGCACTCGCGATCAAAAAACCGCGACGGAACCGCCTAGCTGCGTCCTGTGTCGTACACAGGGTCACCCCGCAAATTACCGCGGATGCCCCCGAGCCCCGAAAATAAATCGCCGCGTCGCCCGCCAAAACCGCCTCCGAGCTTCCGGCCCAGACATCAAAGCCTCGGCACCCTCTGTGTCGCAGGCTAAGCCAGCGTTCGTTCCGGCGCCGGTGCCCAGTGTCTCGGCTTGGGCGAAACCGCTGCCGTACACGAACACGGTTACAACTCCCTCCTCCGCGATTCGTCCCGCCCCCGCAACTCGTCACTCTCCCGCGACTTGCCCTCCGACCGCGTCCGACAATCTCGCTTTAGCGATCGACTTCTTTCAGTCGATCAACTTTGAGCGCGTTAACGCTTTGGGCGACGCCGTTCGCGCTGCCTCCACTGCACAACACTTTATCGCCGTTGTGCAAGAATACGCCGACGTATACGCGTCATTAAATACGTACGTCCTCCCCTCACTCCGCCGGTAATCAATGGCGTATATAAGTAGAGTAAAGCCCCTATCCGTAACGATAGGACTTTTTAACGCTTACGGTCTCGCAAAACAACGTGATCAGGTTTCTGACTTTTTGCGTGACCATCAAATTGATATCTTTTTAGTGCAGGAGACCCTACTTAAGCCCGCGCGCCGTGACCCTAAAATCGCGAACTATAACATGGTCAGGAACGACAGGCTCTCTGCTCGTGGTGGTGGTACCGTCATTTACTATAGAAGAGCCCTGCATTGCGTCCCGCTCGATCCTCCCGCGCTCGCTAATATCGAAGCATCAGTGTGCCGAATCTCACTGACGGGACACGCGCCGATCGTTATCGCGTCCGTTTATCTTCCACCGGATAAGATCGTTCTAAGCAGTGATATCGAGGCGCTGCTCGGCATGGGGAGCTCTGTCATTCTGGCGGGCGACCTAAATTGTAAACACATCAGGTGGAACTCACACACTACAACCCCGAATGGCAGGCGGCTTGACGCGTTAGTCGATGATCTCGCCTTCGATATCGTCGCTCCGCTAGCACCGACTTACTACCCGCTAAATTTCGCGCATCGCCCGGATATACTCGACATAGCATTATTAAAAAACGTAACTCTGAGCTTACACTCGATCGAAGTAGTTTCAGAGTTAGATTCAGACCACCGTCCCGTCGTTATGAAGCTCGGTCGCGCTCCCGACTCCGTTCCCGTCACGAGGACTGTGGTGGATTGGCACACGCTGGGCATAAGCCTGGCTGAATCAGATCCACCATCCCTCCCGTTTAACCCGGACTCTACCCCGTCTCCTCAGGATACCGCTGAAGCCATAGACATCTTAACGTCACACATCACCTCAACATTAGATAGATCATCGAAACAAGTTGTAGCGGAGGACTTCCTTCACCGCTTCAAATTGTCCGATGATATTAGGGAACTTCTTAGAGCTAAGAACGCCTCGATACGCGCCTACGACAGGTATCCTACCGCGGAAAATCGTATTCGAATGCGTGCCCTACAACGCGACGTAAAGTCTCGCATCGCCGAAGTCCGAGATGCCAGATGGTCTGATTTCTTAGAAGGACTCGCGCCCTCCAAAGGTCTTACTACCGCTTAGCTCGTACTCTCAAATCGGATACGGTAGTAACTATGCCCCCCCTCGTAGGCCCCTCAGGCCGACTCGCGGCGTTTGATGATGACGAAAAAGCAGAGTTGCTGGCCGATACATTGCAAACCCAGTGCACGCCCAGCACTCAATCCGTGGACCCTGTTCATGTAGAATTAGTAGACAGTGAGGTAGAACGCAGAGTCTCCTTGCCACCCTCGGATGCGTTACCACCCGTCACCCCGATGGAAGTTAAAGACTTGATCAAAGACCTACGTCCTCGCAAGGCTCCCGGTTCCGACGGTATATCCAACCGCGTTATTAAACTTCTACCCGTCCAACTCATCGTGATGTTGGCATCTATTTTCAATGCCGCTATGGCGAACTGTATCTTTCCCGCGGTGTGGAAAGAAGCGGACGTTATCGGCATACATAAACCCGGTAAACCAAAAAATCATCCGACGAGCTACCGCCCGATTAGCCTCCTCATGTCTCTAGGCAAACTGTATGAGCGTCTGCTCTACAAACGCCTCAGAGACTTCGTCTCATCCAAGGGCATTCTCATCGATGAACAATTCGGATTCCGTACAAATCACTCATGCGTTCAACAGGTGCACCGCCTCACGGAGCACATTCTTGTGGGGCTTAATCGACCAAAACCGTTATACACGGGAGCTCTCTTCTTCGACGTCGCAAAAGCGTTCGACAAAGTCTGGCACAACGGTTTGATTTTCAAACTATTCAACATGGGTGTGCCGGATAGTCTCGTGCTCATCATACGGGACTTCTTGTCGAACCGCTCTTTTCGATATCGAGTCGAGGGAACCAGCTCCTCCCCACGACCTCTCACAGCTGGAGTCCCGCAAGGCTCTGTCCTTTCACCCCTCCTATTTAGCTTATTCGTTAACGATATTCCCCGGTCGCCGCCGACCCATTTAGCTTTATTCGCCGACGACACGACTGTTTACTATTCCAGTAGAAACAAGTCCCTAATCGCGAAGAAGCTTCAGAGCGCAGCCCTAGCCCTAGGACAGTGGTTCCGAAAATGGCGCATAGACATCAACCCAGCGAAAAGTACTGCGGTGCTATTTCAGAGGGGAAGCTCCACACGGATTTCCTCCCGTATTAGGAGGAGGAATATCACACCCCCGATTACTCTCTTTAGTCAATCCATACCCTGGGCCAGGAAGGTCAAGTACCTGGGCGTTACCCTGGATGCATCGATGACATTCCGCCCGCATATAAAATTAGTCCGTGACCGTGCCGCGTTTATTCTCGGTAGACTCTACCCCATGATCTGTAAGCGGAGTAAAATGTCCCTTCGGAACAAGGTGACACTTTACAAAACTTGCATAAGGCCCGTCATGACTTACGCGAGTGTGGTGTTCGCTCACGCGGCCCGCACACACATAGACACCCTCCAATCCCTACAATCCCGCTTTTGCAGGTTAGCTGTCGGGGCTCCGTGGTTCGTGAGGAACGTTGACCTACACGACGACCTGGGCCTCGAATCAATTCGGAAATACATGAAGTCAGCGTCGGAACGATACTTCGATAAGGCTATGCGTCATGATAATCGCCTTATCGTAGCCGCCGCTGACTACTCCCCGAATCCTGATCATGCAGGAGCCAGTCACCGTCGACGCCCTAGACACGTCCTTACGGATCCATCAGATCCAATAACCTTTGCACTAGACGCCTTCAGCTCTAGGAGCAGGCTTAGGGACCTCGGTAACCGTACTCGTCGAACTCGACAAAGAGTTCGCCGTGCAACCTAACCCATGAATCAGCTCGCTGAGTTTCTCGCCGGATCTTCTCAGCGGGTCGCGATTCCGATCCGGTAGTAGATTCATTCGCGAAGCAGCTACTCTTGAGTTGTTAGGTCTCCTTCGGAGGCGCTCGGGCAGCTGTTAGCAAATCCCACCCCTCCTGGCTGAGCCTTTGCTCGCCCACCTATCCTGGTGAAACTGGAAAGGCCTCCGGGCCACCAGTAATCCTTCAATCATAAAAAAAAAAAAAAAAAAAAAAAACCTAGTTTAGGAGAATCCTCAGCGATGATGAGAATTGGCTTGGCTGTACCCCCGTACCCCCAGAATTGCTTACGTCCATGATCGACGCTCAGTTCGAAACTAATAATAAATGACTACATAGGCCTTTTTTTTCTGGTTGTAGGACCTCTTGTGAGTCCGCGCGGGTAGG